>NW_027597657.1:0-15000 GCF_964194155.1 Cetorhinus maximus
GCATCCACAGCTCCCAATGCGGCCTCCTCTACATTGGAGAGACCAAACGCAGGCTGGGTGACCCGCTTTGCTGAACACCTTCGGTCTGTCCGCTAGCATGACCCAGATCTCCCTGTCGCTGGCCATTTCAACACTCCCACCCTGCCCTCATGCCCACGTGTCCGTCCTTGGCTTGCTGCATTGTTCCAGTGAAGCTCAACGCAAACTGGAGGAACAGCCATGATTGAATGGCGGAGCAGACTCGATGGGCCGAATGGCCTAATTTCTGCTCCTGTGTCTTATGGTCTTATTAGTTATTTTCACCTCGGAGAGTAGAAGAGCCTCACCGATAACTATTTAGACGTTAGAGCAAACATTTGGACATTGAAACCCGCGTTGCACGGAGTAATATTTCTACAGATGTGCACTACAAATCTGTGTTGAGCTGTCACGTTTTGCACGGGACAAATTTGGTATCAGGCCGTTGGTTGCAAAATGACACTTGGGCGGAGACACAGAGTGGGTGCAATCGACGTGTTTATTCCCAATGAAGCCAGCAGTTTGGAACTTCGGATGGGCCGCAGATGTGATTCGTCAGCTGCGCCCAAATAAAATTCTGCCGCCAGATGTCTTTAACCAGCGCCAGTCCCGCTAGTCATAGAAGCAGCTAGGCTAATTTCGGTTGGTTATGCTAATTTTGCAATACCATGTTCTTTTGTCAGACATTTTTCTTGCGTTGACCGGGATCAAAGTTTGGCTTTTTCAGTCTTCGCGTCCAACAGACTGGGGGTAAAAACATTAACCTTGGGCCTGATCGTGAGAGGATCCCAAGTTGCAGCGGGCGCTTGTTACACGAGCGGCCAATGGCCATTCCAATTGCCGACCTCTAAATCTACATCTGGGCAGCGAGTATAACTGAAGGCCAGAGGGATACTGCTCTGCCGCACAGAACAAATTCTACCCCCAACCCTTCCCCCCACCCCCCCACCTCCCACCAGCCCCCAATATCTTCACGGGTCATCCAAATACAGTATGTAAAAATAGTGTCCATTTAAAAAGGAGTATCATCATCGATAGCTTCGATATGTGTCACGTCGTCGAGAAGTCTTTCTCGCACGTAAATCCTGTATTCTGTGGGCGGGAGAAAGATCGTGTTAATAGAGTTGTAGACAGAGTTGTTTAGAAACATAGGAAATGGAAGGCAGGAGTGGGTCATTCGGCCCTTTGAGTCTGCTCCGCCCTTCAATAAGATCATGGCTCATCCCCTATCTCAACGTCATCGTTCCGCTCTCTCCCCACACCCCTTGACACCTTCGGAGTCCAGAAATCTATCTATTTCCTTCTTAAATATATTCAGCATCTTGGCCTCCACAGCCTCCTGTGGTGGAGAATGGCACAGGTTCACTACCCTCTGAGTGAAGAGGTTTCTCCTCATCTCAGTCCTAAATGGTCTACCCCAATATCCTGAGTTTGTAACCCCTCCTTCTAGAATACACACCCCCTCCCAACCCACTCAAGAGGAAATATCATCCCTGCATCCAGTCTGTCTAGCCCTGTCAGAATGTTATATGTTTCAATGAGATCTCCTCTCATTCTTCTAAGCTCCAGTGAATAAAGGCCTAGTCTTCAAACACAACGTACAAAGAATTATAGCCAGTTTGATTAAAACATAACATGAAATAAAAACATTTTTCAAAAACTCATTTTAGGTGGATGTAACCATCGTTGACCATCCAGGGTTTTGACCCAGCCGACAGTGAAGGAACGGCCGGTATATTTTCAAGTCAGGATGGTGAGTGACGCGGAGGGGAACTTCCAGGTGGTGGTGTTCCCCATGTGTCTGCTGCCCATGCCCTTCTAGGCGGTAGAGTTGACGGGTGTATTTTTTTTTTGGAACTTTCGTGGGATGTAGACATTGTTGGCATGGCCAGAAAATGTTGCCAGTCTCTAATTGCCCAACCTTGCTAGGGCGCTTCAGAGGGCAGTTAAGAGTCAACCACATCCCTGTGTGTCTGGAGTCACATGTAGGCAAAGACGCCAGACTTCCTTCCCTAAAGGACATCGATGAACCAGGTGGGATTTCCCGGCAATCGACGACAGTTTCATGCCAAGCTTTATCTTCCTGATTTGTTAACCGAACTAAAATTCAACCAGCGTCTGTGACGGGATTTGATCCGATGTCCCCAGAGCGTTGCCCTGGGTCTCTGCGTTACTAGTGCCACCACCACAGTACACCAGCTCCCCTAGGAGGTGCTGTCGAAGGGGCCTTGGTGAGTCACTGCAGTGAACAAAGAACAAAGAAAAGTACAGCACAGGAACAGGCCCTTCGGCCCTCCAAGCCTGCGCCCATCATATTGCCCGTCAAACTAAAACATTTTGCATTTCCGGGGTCCGTATCCCTCTATTCCCATCCTATTCATGTATTTGTCAAGCTGCCTCTTAAACACCACTATCGTACCTGCTTCCACCACCTCCTCTGGCAGCGAATTCCAGACACTCACTACCCTCTGCGTAAAAAACTTGTCCCTCACATCCCCTCTATAGTTTTCTCCTCTCCCCTTAAATCTATGTTCCCCTAGTAATTGACTCTTCCACCCTGGGAAAAAAGCTTCTGACTATCTACTCTGTCCATGCCACTCATCATTTTGTAAACTTCTATCAAGTCGCCCCTCAATCTCCGTCGCTCTAGTGAGAACAATCCGAGTTTCTCCAACCTCTCCTCATGGTTAATAACCTCCAGACCAGGCAGCATCCTGGTCAACATCCTCTGCACCCTCTCCAACGCCTCCACATCCTTCTGGTAATGTGGCGTCCAGAATTGCACGCAATATTCCAAGTGTGGCCTAACCAAAGTCCTACACAGCTGCAGCATGACTTCCCAGCTTTTATACTCAATACCCCTGCCGATGAAGGCAAGCATGCCATATGCCTTCCTGACTACCTTACCCACCTGCGTTGTCACTGTGTGGGACTGGGGGCGGGGGGGGGTCTGAAATGCATTTGTTTCAATGCGAGAAGTATAATTCCACTGGAAGGGACAAGGCAGCGCATCTTGTCGATGGTACACACACTGCTGCCACTGTCCGTCGGTGGTGGAGGGAGTGAATGTTTGTGGATGGGGAGCCAGTCAAGCGGGATTCTTTGCTCCGAATGGCGTTGAGCTCCTTGCAGGATGACCAGCCACTGACCTACAGTGGGGATCACACCCTAAGAGTGAACTTGGTCCTCTCGTCGCAACATATGCGATGCAAAGTAGGGGAAGTAATAAAGACATGGACAGAAAGTATCCATCTTACCACGTTTGGTCTTGCAAGTCTTCGGCTTTCTGAAGTAATACACGGAAAGGACCAGAATCATGAGGAGTATCAGCGTAGCTAAGAACCAGCCAACGATTTTCTTCACATTCGGAGAGGCTACAATGACATTGAGAGAGAAAGAAAACAACGTGGGTCATTTTTGACTGTATCAGTTTCATTGTTTATTTGACGCCAAACACATTGAACACAATTGCATCCATGCATCTGTCTCTTGCATAAGGTCCCTCGGCCGCCATTGCTGCGATCAGTTGTGTATAGGAGGTGGAAGACGTTAGAAGCTTTATCAGTTAATGTGCTGAGATGGTGTGATGGTCATTCTCCATCTGCACACTCCTCTTGTTCATCTCATTGGTCGACCTCAGTTCCCTTCAACGACAGCACGGGGGTACTCGGAGTGTGTGATACACTTAGTGCTCACCTTGTCAGCACCTTAAGCAGTGCACATCCAAGCAAAATTGGCCATTGCACTTGCTAACCATCTCCCCCATTATAGGTTCTTCGCGGCTACCGTACGAAACAACTAGACTCTAGAGTGCCTAATCGAGAGGGCAGTGTGTGTCGGGGTGAGTGTGTGTGTGTGGGGGGGAGTGTGTGTGTGTGTGTGTGTGTGTGCGTATATATGAGGGAAGTGTGTGTGTGTGAGAGAGAGAGAGGGAGGGGTGATTGTGTGTGTAAGTGTGAGGGATGTGTGTGTGTGTGTGAGGGAGAGAGAGAGAGGGCATGTGAGTGTGTGTGTGCACATGCATGCATGTGAGGCATGAGTGTGTGAGGGTTGAGTGTGTGTGTGTGTCTGTTTGTGAGGGTTGAGTGTGTGTGTTTGTGAATGAGAGGGGTGTGCGTGTATGTGTGTCAGTGAGGGGTGAGTGAGTGTGTGACTCAGTGATGAATGTGTGTGTGTGTGCACGTGCATGCATGTGAGGGGTGTGTGTTTATGTATGTGCATGTGTGTGTGTGTGCGTGCGCATGTGTGTGTGTGTGTGAGTGAGGGGTGAATGTGTGTGTGAGAGAGTGTGTGTGTAAGGGTAGTTTGAGTGCGTGTGTGTGAGGGATGTAAATGTGTGAGAGAGAGAGAGAGAGGCGTGTGAGTCTGTGTGTGAGGGGGAGAGAGAGAGATACTGAGGAGAGTGTGTGTGTGTGAGAGAAGCGTGTGTATGTGTGTGTTTACATAGGGTGGGACAGGGGGTGACTGTGTGTGTGTGAGGGATGAGTATGTGTGTGTGTTTGTCTGTGTGTGTGTCTAGGAGTGTGTGTATGTGTATGTTTGCGTAGGGTGTGATGGGGGTGAGTGTGTGTGTGAGTGATGGGTGAGCGTGTGTGTGAGTGATGGGTGAGCGTGTGTGTGTGTGAGGATTGAGTGTGTCTGTGATAGGGGTGGGTTTATATGTGTGAAAGGGAGAGTGTGTGCCTGAGATGGTTATGTGTGTGTGTGTGTGTGTCTGTGTGTGTGTGTTGTGTGTGTGTCAGTGCCTGTGTGTAGGGAGAGTGAGAGGGAAGGGACACCCTTTATGTCTGCCTCACTCCCAGTCTCAAGTGTTCTCATTCACACTCACCCCACCACACACACTCTCACCCACTCTGTTCACTTTTTAAAAATCTTGACAATTTACTCTTTTGACAGTTCAATTTTGCTCAGAAAATTGTATATTTTCATGTGTCTGCTTTTTAAAAAAATTTGATTTTGTCCATCGCTTCTCAACCTTGTTTCCAAACCCTCCAGAGAATTGACTCTCCCTGTCTCAGTAAACCCGTCCACAAACATTCTCAAATTCCACCACGGGACATTCCCCACTTGCCTGGATGAGTGCAGCTCCCACAACACTCAAGAAGCTCGACACCGTCCAGGACAAAGCAGCCCCGCTTGATCGGCACCCCATCCACAAACATCCACTCCCTCCACCACCGACGCACAGTGGCAGCAGTGTGTGTACCATCTACAAGATGCACTGCAGGAACTCACCAAGGCTCCTTAGACAGCACCTTCCAAACCCACGAACACTACCATCTAGAAGGAAAAGGGCAGCAGACACATGGGAACACCACAACCTGGAAGTTCCCCTCCAAGCCACTCACCATCCTGACTTGGAAATATATCGGCCGTTCCTTCACTGTCGCTGGGTCAAAATCCTGGAACTCCCTCCCTAACAGCGCTGTGGGTGTACCTACACCACAGGGGACAAAATCCTGGAACTCCCTCTCTAACAGCGCTGTGGGTGTACTTACACCACAGGGACAAAATCCTGGAACTCCCTCCCTAACAGCGCTGTGGGTGTACCTACACCACACGTACAAAATCCTGGAACTCCCTCCCTAACAGCGCTGTGGGTGTACCGACACCAAATGGACAAAATCCTGGTACTCCCTCCCTAACAGCACTGTGGGTGTACCTACACCACAGGGGACAAAATCCTGGAACTCCCTCCCTAACAGCACTGTGGATGTACCTACACCACAGGGGACAAAATCCTGGAACTCCCTCCCTAACAGCACTGTGGATGTACCTACACCACAGGGGACAAAATCCTGGAACTCCCTCCCTAACAGCGCTGTGGGTGTACCTACACCACAGGGGACAAAATCCTGGAACTCCCTCCCTAGCAGCACTGTGGGCGTACCCTAAACCACAGGGACAGCTGCAGGTCAAGAAGGCGGCTCATCCACCACCTGAAGGGGCGATTAGGGACGGGCAATAAAAGCTGGGCCCAGCCAGCGACGCCCACACCCCCTCAGTGAATGAGGAAAAGTCAATGTTATCTGGCTTGACATTTGGTCAACTACTGCTAACCACAAGAACATGAAGAATGCCTGGTGCCTTAGTTTACCAAGAGCGTTGATGGAAAGTTGAATCTCACTCACCTGGAACAGCGACTAGGACAGACTCAGTGTAGGTGGAGTTGAACGATCTACCCTTGACTTGCACCTCGTATAAACAGACGTAGCGGCCAGAAATGTTGCCATCGCTGTTATTCAACGGAAACGTCGAGGTGAAATTCAACACTTCCGCGTGTTGAACTTGCCTAGACCCGCTGGCATCCAACTCCAATAAGTACATTGTGCCGTTCCCTGTGTTGTTCTGGACCGTGCAGTTGATGAGATTCATCCCTCTGACGGTGAATAAGGCTATATTGGGAGTCTGCAGGGGATCTGTTTGGATGAACATGCAGAAGAATCAATAACCGTGCGGCAGATAAAGGCAGCGGCTACTCGAGCAGGTCAGAGGCTGGGAATCCTGCGGAGAGTCACTCACCCTCCTGACTCCCCCAAAGCCTGTCCACCATCTACAAGGCACGAGTCAGGAGTGTGATGGGATACTCCCCACTTTGCCTGGATGAGTGCAGCTCCCACCACACTCGAGAAGCTCGACACCGTCCGGGACAAAGCAGCCCCGCTTGATCGGCACCCCATCCACAAACATTCACTCCCTCCACCACCGACGCACAGTAGCAGCAGTGTGTGTACCATCTACAAGATGCACTGCAATAACTCACCAAGGCTCCTTCGACAGCACCTTCCAAACCCACGACCACTACCATCTAGAAGGACAAGGGCAGCAGACACATGGGAACACCACCACCTGGAAGTTCCCCTCCAAGTCACTCAACATCCTGACTTGGAAATATATCGGCCGTTCCTTCACTGTCGCTGGGTCAAAATCATAGAACTCCCTTCCTAACAGTGCTGTGGGTGTACCTACAACACAGGGACAAAATCCTGGAACTCCCTCCCTAACAGCACTGTGGGTGTACCTACACCACAGGGACAAAATCCTGGAACTCCCTCCCTAACAGCACTGTGGGTGTACCTACACCACAGGGACAAAATCCTGGAACTCCCTCCCTAACAGCACTGTGGGTGTACCTACACCACAGGGACAAAATCCTGGAACTCCCTCCCTAACAGCACTGTGGGTGTACCTACACCGCATGGACTGCAGCATTTGAGTTTGTGTGTGAATGCGTGAGTGTGTGTATTTGCATGAGACTGAATGCATTTGCGTGTGTGTGTGAGTTGTGCGTATTAGTGTCTGTGTGTGGGGGCCTGTGAGTGTGTGCGTGTGCATGTTTATGAGAGTGCGTGTGTGAGAGAGAGGGACTGTGTGAGAGTGTGTGTGTGTGTTTGAATGTTGGTGTGTGTCAATGGGTAAGTGTGCATGAAAGTGTGTGTGTGCGAGGACGTGTGTGTTTGTCTGTGTCTGCCAATGTGTGTTTGTGTGTATGAGAGAGTGAGTGTGTGTGCGTGTGTGTGTGTGTGCGTGTGTGTATGAGACTGTGTGTGTGTGTATGCGAGTGTGTACGTGTTTGAGCGTCTGTGTGTCAACGTGTGAGTGCGGATGAGAGGAAGTGAATGAAAGTGTGTGAGAGAGAGAGTTTGTGTCTGTGTGTGAGAGAGAGAGTGTGTGTGTGTATGTGTGTGTGAGAGAGAGAGTTTGTGTCTGTGTGTGAGAGAGAGAGTGTGTGTGTGTGTATGTGTGTGTGTGTGAGAGAGAGTTTGTGTCTGTGTGTGAGAGAGAGTGTGTGTGTGTACGTGTGTGTCTGAGTGTATATGTGAGAGAGTGTATGAGAGTATGAGTGTATGAGAGTACGTGTAAACGTGACAGTGTGTGTGTGAGAGATCGTGTGTGTGTGTGTGCGTGTGTGTGTGTGTGGATGATAGGGAGTGTATCTGTATGTTTAAGAAAGGCTTATATCTTCCCAAACCTGCTGCACTCCGCAGAATCACACAGAGTGCAGAAGAGGCCCTTCGGCCCATCGAGTCTGCACCGACACGTGAGAAACACCTGACCTACCTACCTAATCCCATTGACCAGCACTTGGCCCCATAACCTTGAATGTTATGACGATGCCAAGTGCTCATCCAGGTACTTTTTAAAGGATGTGAGGCTAACCCACCTCCACCACCCTCCCAGGCAGCGCATTCCAGACCCTCAACACCCTCTGGGTCAAAATGTTTTTCCTCACACCCCACCCCCTAAACCTCCTGCCCCTCACCTTGAACTTATGCCCCTTTGTGACTGACCCTTCAACTGAGGGGAACAGCTGCTCCCTATCCACCCTGTCCATGCCCCTCATAATCTTGTATACCTCGATCAGGTCGCCCCTCAGTCTTCTCTGCTCCAACGAAAACAACCCAAGTCTATCCAACCTCTCTTCATCACTTCAATGTTTCATCCCAGGCAACATCCTGGTGAATCTCCTCTGCACCCCCTCCAGCGCAATCACATCCTTCCTATAATGTGGCGACCAGAACTGCACACAGTACTCCAGCTGTGGCCTCACCGAGGCTCTATACAACTCCAACATGACCTCCCTACTTCCCACTACTCAGCGCAGAAACTGCGCATGGAGCAATTTTCAAACTCCCACGACGCGAAACGGGATTGATCCCATCCGCGCTCGAGCCAATCGAGGCTGTTTAGGTGGATATTCCCATCTCCTCCAAATTACGCACTTGCCTCTCAACTTCCCCGGGGAGTTCCCAACACGTGCGGTACGAATTCGAGCTCTCTCTCTCTCTCTATTTCTCTGCTCTCCCGCTCTTTCCTTTAGCTCCCTCCTTCTGTTACCCTTCCCGTGCCCAGGGCCAACACCGATTGGTGAAAACTGGGCAAGCCCTCGGAGCAATGCAGTATGACGGTTCGCCGACACTGTTAGGGGCCTCCGCAAGGTGCTGACCTGCGCAGCCGTGGGACCCGATGCCCGGCGGCAGCAAAGCAGGCGGCCCGGGTTTGCTGACCACCTTACGCTTTGTGGGATCTTACTGTGCGCTGAGGTGCTGCCTCCCGCCTGCATTGCGGACAGGAAACTTACTGAGTGGGACGTAACCTCAGCTTGTGAGGCTCTGAGATTCAGAGTGTTTCTTTTTTTAAGATAACCCACCACCTCTCCTTTGTTTTTATTTTCCTCTTTCCCAGCTTTCCTCCCTGCGTTCTTTTCCTTTCTTTATTTCATTCTTACTTCCTTTATTATTTGTTTCCTTCGTTCCTTCTTTCTTTATTACTTTTTCCCTTCCTTTTTCTCCATCTTCCTTTCTTCCTTTCCTTTTCTCTTTCTTCCTTTTTGCTCTCTCTCTCTGTTTCTGTCCCCCTCTCTCTCTCTCTCTCTCTTTGTCTCTCACTGTCTACCTCTCAGTCTCTCTCTTTTTGCTTTCTCTGTTTCTGTCTCGCACTCTCTCTCTCTCTCTCCCTCTTTACCTGTCTCTCTCACACTCACTCTCACTCTCTCTCTCTCACACACGCACACACTTCCTCTTTCTCTATCTATCTACAGCTGTCTCTCTCTCTCTCACCTTGTCCCACCCTGTCTGTCTCTGCCTCTCTCTCTCCACCTCTGTCGCTCTCTATCTGTCTCTCTCTGTCTCTGCCTCTCTCTCTCCCCCTCTGTCGCTCTCTATCTGTCTCTCTCTGTCTCTGCCTCTCTCTCCCCCTCTGTCTCTCTCTATCTGTCTCTCTCTGTCTCTGCCTCTCTCTCTCCCCCTCTGTCTCTCTCTATCTGTCTCTCTCTGTCTCTGCCTCTCTCTCTCCCCCTCTGTCTCTCTCTATCTGTCTCTCTCTGTCTCTGCCTCTCTCTCCCCCTCTGTCGCTCTCTATCTGTCTCTCTCTGTCTCTGCCTCTCTCTCCCCCTCTGTCTCTCTCTCTCTGACTCTCTCTCTGTCTCTGCTTCTCTCTCCCCCTCTGTCTATCTCTATCTGTCTCTCTCTGTCTCTGCCTCTCTCTCCCCCTCTGTCTCTCTCTGTCGATCTCTCTGTCTCTGCCTCTCTCTCCCCCTCTGTCTCTCTCTGTCGATCTCTCTGTCTCTGCTTCTCTCTCCCCCTCTGTCTCTCTCTATCTGTCTCTCTCTGTCTCTGCCTCTCTCTCCCCCTCTGTCTCTCTCTCTGTCTCTCTCTCTGTCTCTGCCTCTCCCTCCCCCTCTGTCACTCTCTCTCTGTCTCTCTCTCTGTCTCTGCCTCTCTCTCCCTCTCTGTCACTCTCTCTCTGTCTCTCTCTGTCTCTCTCTCTGTCTCTGCCTCTCTCTCCCCCTCTGTCACTCTCTCTCTGTCTCTCTCTGTCTCTCTGTCTCTGCCTCTCTCTCTCCCCCTCTGTCTCTCCCTCTCTGTCTCTCTCTCTGTCTCTGCCTCTCTCTCCCCCTCTGTCTCTCTCTATCTGTCTCTCTCTGTCTCTGCCTCTCTCTCCCCCTCTGTCTCTCTCTATCTGTCGCTCTCTCTCCCTCTGTCTGTCTGTCACTCTCTCTCTCTCTCTCTGCCTCCCACTCTCTGCCTATCTCTCTGTCTCTCTCCCTCTCTCTCTCTCTCTCTCTCTCTCGGTCTCTTTCTCCTTCTGTCGTTCTGCCTGTCTATCTCTCGATCTTTCTCTCTCTTTCTCTGTCTCTCTATCTCTCTGTCTCCCTCACCCTGTCTCCCTCACCCTGTCCCACTCTGTCTCTCCCCCTCTGTCTCTCTCTACCTGTCTCTCTCTGTCTCTGCCTCTCTCTCTCCCCCTCTGTCTCTCTCTCTATCTCCCTCTCTCTCTCTGTCTCTCTGTCTGTCTCTGTCACTCTCTCTCTCTCTCTGCCTCCCACTCTCTGCCTCTCTCTCTCTCTCTCAGTCTCTCTCTCCTTCTGTCTGTCTACCTGTCTATCTCTCTCTCTATCTCTCTCTCTGTCTCTCTGTCTGTCTGTCTCTGTCACTCTCTCTCTCTCTCTCTCTGCCTCCCACTCTCTGCCTCTCTCTCTCTCAGTCTCTCTCTCCTTCTGTCTGTCTACCTGTCCATCTCTCGATCTTTCTCTCTCTCTCTTTCTCTGCCTCTCCCCCTCTCTGTCTCTTTCTCTCCCTCTGCCTACCCCTCTGTCTCTCTGTCGCCCCTTCTCTCTCATTCCTTCTGTCTCTCCCCTTCTCTCTGCATCTCCCTTTCTGCCTCTCTCTCTCTCTCCCTCCCTGTCTCTGTCTGTCTCCCTCTGTCTCTCTCCCTCCCTCTTTTTTTTGGTTTCTCTCACTCTCTCTTCGCCATTCTCCCTCGATTTGTCTCAGCCTGAGTCACATTCAGTCGCCCCACCGTCCATCTTCCCCTTCCGTATCTATCACCCCCACCCACGCCACGCGTCCCCTTCAGGTGAGCGCGCATCGGTACCCGAGCAGTGCTTGTAAAACGTCTCCCCTGCTCACCTGTCACGGCGATGTGCACCGAGGCATCGAGGGAAGAATTCGCGTACTCCCCGGCCAGCTGGTTCCCGTATTTGCAGCTGTACCTCCCAGCGCCCTTGGAGGTCAAGTTGGCCACTCGCACACTGGCGGAGTTTCTCCCGGGCCCGATGTCACGATGGGTCAGAAAGGAGCCGTCCAGGTAAAAATCAATCCCCCGGCTGGTGTTGCGTTCCCAGATGGTGCAGGTAACATTAACCGACTCTCCTTTGAGGAATACACTGTAGTTGGGCTCCAGCAGGATGGTGGGTCTGACCCCTGGTGGGGGAATAACACGGCGGACGGAAGCAGTTAGAGAAAAGGCTAGCAGTTCCGGGAAGGTTCACCGGACGGATACCAGGACCAGGCTGGACAGGCTCAGCTTGTATCCGCTTGGAGTTCCTACTCGAGAAGAGATTCTCCCGCAAGAGGAAGCACCCTCTCCACACCCACCCTGTCAGGACCCCTCAGGATCCGACATGTTTCAGTTAAGTCACCCTCTTACTGATCTCCCAGTTACTGTTCATTTCAATTCGATAGCATCACTAACTGGCTTTCACATCAACCGTGCTGGGCCCAGTGATCTGACGAGTCCTATAACCAGGGCAGGCGAGAGGGCTTTAAACTAAATAGCGAGATGTGGAGTTTTAGAGAGTTAAACAGAAAGGTTGAGGCAGGGCGGGGATATATTTCACCAAGAAAGAACAGTGTTGCAAGAACCTTGCACCATCGGTGGTTAAGGAAGTTAGTGATGCCATCAAATGGAAATGAACAGTAACTCTTTCGAGTTACCGACAGATCGCATGTAACTCTTTCGAGTACAATCACAGTTCTTGGTTTCCGGGAGCAGGACCTGAACCCACAACCTTTCTGATTCAAAGGCGAGGGTGCTATGGACTGAGCCACAGCTGACACAGTAACTGGGAGGACGGTAAGAGGTGGCTTCATTGAAACATTTAAAGATCCTGAAGGGGTCTTGACCGGGTGGGTGTGGAGAGGACGTTTCCTCTTCTGGGAGAGTCTAGAACGAGG
Source organism: Cetorhinus maximus (assembly GCF_964194155.1). Classification (NCBI taxonomy): domain Eukaryota; kingdom Metazoa; phylum Chordata; class Chondrichthyes; order Lamniformes; family Cetorhinidae; genus Cetorhinus; species Cetorhinus maximus. The sequence continues at coordinate 12,477 of NW_027597657.1, forward strand.
AGTCGCTGCTTAAAAATTAAGGGGTCCCCCCATTTAAAACAGATGAGGAGGTTTCTCTCTCTCTCTCTCTTTCGGAGGGGTCGTGAGTTCCTGGAACTCTCTCCCTGAAAAGGGGCAGGGAGAGGGCGTGATCTTGAGCTACTTCCCCTCACCAAAGCTCAGCGTTGCCAATCTGGCCCCAATGGGAACCCAATGTCCTCCGCATCACCAGCCTGGGACTGACACCCGGGGTGGGGATGGAGGGGTGGGTGCGGCCATTACTGAGGGAGTGCAACATTGCCGGTGGAGCTTTTTTCTTTGGATCTTGGCTCAGGCCTCTCAGCTAGAGGTTAAGAATAAAGCACCATGCCGCTACCCAAACAAGAGCGGCGGAATTCCCTCAAGGATATCAGTAAGATCGAGAGAGTGCGGAGAAGATTTACTAGGATGTTGCCGGGTCTTCAGGAGTTGAGTTACAGGGAAAGATTAAACAGGTTCGGACTTTATTCCTTGGAGCGTAGAAGGATGAGGGGGAGATTTGATACAAGTTTACAAAATGGTGAGGGGTATAGACAGAGTCAACGCGAGTAGGTTCTTTCCACTTAGATTAGGAGAGATAAACACGAGAGGACATGGCTTTAGGGTGAAAGGGGAAAGGTTTAGGGGGAACATTAGGGGGAACTTCTTCACTCAGAGAGTGGTGGGAGTGTGGAACGAGCTACCATCTGATGTGGTAAATGTGGGCTCACTCTTAAGTTTTAAGGATAAATTGGATAGAGACATGGATGGGAGAGGTCTGGAGGGTTATGGACTGGGCGCAGGTCAATGGGACTAGCGGAATAATATTTCGGCACAGGCTAGAAGGGCCGAATGGCCTGTTTTTCTGTGCTGTAGTTCTCTATGGTTCTATGGTTCTTCAATGTCCAGCCCAATATTATATTTAAGTAGTGAAGGGCAAGGCGGGTCAGCGCTGTCTATTTTGCAATCTACATCAATTACCCAGGCGAAGAGACTGACCATAATGCAGCCATACTAGGCTAGGTGGGAATACCAACATATGGAAAAGAAGCAGGAGGAGGCCACTCGGCCCCTCAAGCCTGTTCCGCCATTTAATAAGACCGTGGCTGATCTGATCGTAACCTGAAATCTGCATCCCACCTCCCTCTCCCCCCCCGATAACCTATCACCCCACCCTTGCTCACCAAGAATCTCTCCAACTCCAGCTGCAAAATATCCAAAGGCTCAGCTTCCCAATCCTTTGCAGGAAGAGAGTTCCGGAGACTCACAACCCCCTGAGAGAAAAAAAATATTCTCCTCATCGCCGACTTGACTGGGGACCCCTTATATTGAAGCAGAGACCCCTGGTTCCTGATTCTCCCACAAGAGGAAATATCCTCTCCACATCCAGCCTGCGAATGGTGCTGAACATTGCGCAATATCAGGGAACATCCCCGCTTCGGACATTTTGATGGAAGGAAGGTCATGGATGTAGCAGTGGGTTAAAACTCTTTCGAGTTATCAACAGTCACAGATTGCACTCTTTCGAGTACAATCACAGTTCTTTGTTTCCAGGAGTGGGACATGAACCCACAACCCTCTGATTCAAAGGTGAGGGTGCTATGAACTGAGCCACAGCTGACACCTCCAGCAGTGAGTTGAAGTCCCACTCACAGAATTCAGTTAATGATCGGCGCTGGGACCCCAGCTATTCACAATATATATTAATGATTTAGGTGAGGGAGCTAAATGTAATATCTCCAAATTTGCAGATGACCCAAAGCTGGGTGGGAGGGTGAGCTGTGAGGAGGATGCAGAGATGCTTCAGTGTGATTTGGACAAGCTGAGTGAGTGGGCAAATGCATGGCAGATGCAGTATAATGTGGATCAATGTGAGGTTATCCACTTTGGTTGAAAAAACAGGAAGGCAGATTATTACCTGAATGGCTATAAATTGAGAGAGGGAAATGTGCAACGAGACCTGGGTGTCCTCGTACACCAGTCGCTGAAGGTAAGCATGCAGGTGCAGCAGGCGGTAAAGAAGGCAAATGGGATGTTGGCCTTCATAGCGAGAGGATTCGAGTACAGGAACAGGGATGTCTTTCTGCAATTGTACAGGGCCTTGGTGAGACCACACATGGAATATTGTGAGCAGTTTTGGTCTCCTTATCTGAGGAGGGATGTTCTTGCTGTAGAGGGAGTGCAGCGAAGGTTTACCAGACTGATTCCTGGGATGGCGGGACTGACATATGAGGAGAGATTGAGTCGATTAGGATTATATTCGCTGGAGTTCAGAAGAATGAGGGGGGATCTCATAGAAACCTATAAAATTCTAACAGGACTGGACAGGGTAGATGCAGGAAGGATGTTCCCGATGGTGGGGGGAGTCCAGAACCAGGGGTCACAGTCTGAGGATACGGGATGGACCATTTAGGACTGAGATGAGGAGAAATGTCTTCACCCAGAGAGTGGTGAGCCTGTGGAATTCGTTACCACAGAAAGTAATTGAGGCCAAAACATTGTATGTTTTCAAGAAGGAGTTAGATAT
>NW_027597657.1:25000-70922 GCF_964194155.1 Cetorhinus maximus
GTCAAAATCCTGGCATATTCATCTTGTGGCTGGAGCAAAGTAACAGGTGATCGTGCTACTGGCGCCTGGTATAGTCCCCGCCTGGAGAAAGGAGCGGATATTACCAGCGTCTTACCGTCCACTGTACAATTTCATTGATGTAAATCGAGCTGAATGTTGGGCAGCTACTGTCTACCTAATACAAGCCACCACTATTGTACCATCCACATTTCCAAGTCCCTGTTTGGCTGAGCTCAACTGCAGGGTCAAGCAGAATTACAGGATGATCACAGCACGGAAGGAGGCTATTCGGCACATCCTGTCTGTACTGGCTCTTCAACCGAGCAACTCACCACCCACCCCGCCCCACCCCGCCCCACCTCTGCCTTCTCCCTGTAACCCTGCACACACTTCGTTTTCAGACCACAGTTTCCTTCCCTTTTCAAAGCCTCGATTGAAGCTGCCTCCCCCGGGCCTTCTCAGGCAGCGCGTTCCAGATCCGGAACTCCTCCCAATGCCTGAGGCTGTTTCTCCCCAGGTCGCTGTTGCTTCTTCCGCCGGATCCCCTTCAATCCGTGCCTTCTCCTTCTTGATCTCCTCTCCCCCCCCCCCGCCACGACCAATGGGAACAGGTTCACCCTCTTCTACCCTGTCCAGGCCCCCTCGCGATTTTGAGCACCCCTATCGAATCTCCTGGCAATCTTCTCTTCTCCAAGGAAGACAGTCCCGCCTTCCCCAAGATATCCACGTCACCCAAGTCCCTCATCCCGGGGACCATTCCCGTGAATCTTCTCTGCACTCTCCAAAGCCTTCACAACCTTCCTAAAGAGCGGTACTCAGAACTGGACGCAATACCCCAGCTGAGGCTGAACTAGTGTCTGATGCAAATTCAAAGTCACCTCCTTTCTCCTGTACTCTAATAATAAAGCTTAGGGTACTCTATGCTTTACAAGAGATTTTCTTTACCTGCCCTTGCCGTCTTCAATGATGTATTTTAGGTCCCTCTGACCCTGGTACCCCTTTTAGAATTGGGTCCTCTGTTTAATATTGTTTAATCAAAGGGGAAGATGTGCATGGTCAGATCTGATATTGGCCACTCTCTACACGTATCCAAAGTCTGAAATTGCTCATTTATTGGACACCGATCCTGCTAACTTCATATCAAGGGGCTGCATTTTTCAAAATGTCCTCCAATCCAATCCGATTTCAACTCAAAACAAAAATAAAAACAAAAATACCTGGAAAAACTCAGCAGGTTTGGCAGCATCGGCGGAGAGGAGCAAGTCCGAATGACCCTTCAACAGAACTAAGTAAAAATAGATGAGATGTGAAATATAAGCTGGTTTAAGGCGGGGGGTGGGGGGGGTGGGACAGGTAGAGCTGGATAGAGGGCCAGTGATAGGTGGAGATAACCAAAAGATGTCACAGACAAAAGGACAAAGAGGTGTTGAAGGTGGTGATATTATCTAAAGGAATGTGCTAATTAAGGGTAGAAAGCAGGACGGGCAAGGTGCAGATAGCCCTAGCGGGGACGGGGTGGGGTGAAGGAATCAAAATAGGCTAAAAGGTAGAGATAAAACAATTAGCCTTTATCGATTCCTGCACCCCACCCCACCCCCACTAGGGCTCTCTGCACCTTGCTGGTCCTGCTTTCTACCCTTAATTAGCACATTCCTTAGATAATATCCCCACCTTCAACACCTCTTTGTCCTTTTGTCTGTGACATCTTTTGGTTATCTCCACCTATCACTGGCCCTCTATCCAGCTCTACCTGTCCCACCCCCACCCCCCCCCGCCCCCCGACTTAAACCAGCTTATATTTCACCTCTCTTCTATTTTTACTTAGTTCTGTTGAAGGGTCGTGAGGACTCGAAACGTCAGCGGTGCTCCCTCTCCGCCGATGCTGCCAGACCTGCTGAGCTTTTCCAGGTTATTTTTTTGTTTTTGTTTTTGTTTCGGATTTCCAGCGTCCGCAATTCTTTTTTGCTCTTCAATGAAAAATTGGATCGTTGTTCGAGAGCAGATTGACACCGATCGGCCCGACGCTGCCGCCATGTGGGATGTGCTCGTTTCCAGTCTCGATTTTCTTTGCGCGGGACTTCGGCTGCCTACCTGAAATAGCGATCGCGAGGGATTCGCTCTGGGTGGAGTTGTACTCCCGCCCGGCGATGGTTGTCCGGTACGCGCAAGTGTAGTCTCCCTGATTGGCCATCGTCGTGTTCACCATGGTGAACTCCGCAACTGAGTCGCGCACGGTCAACCTGGTGCTTATCTCCAGCCCATTCTGGTACAGCTGGAAATTGCGGGTCCGGTAGGCTTTCGGGGCTGTGCAGAGCAGGGTGAGTAGCTGCCCCTGGGGGTACAGATGAAACTCGGTGTTCCTGGATATCGTGGGTCGTTCTGCCTTGCCTGAAAGATAAAAGGGAGGCAACTCTTGTGAACGCAAGGCCTGAACGCAAGTCAACCCAATCTTTTGGCATCTCTTACCCCCGCTGTGCATTGACGGACAAGGTTGCCCCTTCCTGGGGAGCCAGAATCCTGATTTCTACAGTGGGAAGGTGGTGGGGGAGGGGGGCGATTGGTGTTGGGGGGGGGAGGTGGGGTGGTGGTGAGTTAAGCTCAGGGAGGAGGTAGGGCCATGCAGAATATAATCCTGCACCTCTGCAAGCAGAACCACCATCTTGCAAAGCATGAGAGGTGTACGAAACATACGACACTACGAAATCACCCAACAAGACATTAAAGGGGCCATGTGTGCCAATAAGGTACTAATGGATATGTTCCATCAAGATGAGGAAGGTTTGGGTGTCATGGAAGAGGAAGCCATTACCACTGACGAACAAACTTACTATGATTGAGAGAAGATGTACATGTCTGAGATTCGGCAGTAGCTAAGAGAATTGAATCTCATCTTCAAAGTCTTCAGGGAACCCTTTGTATCAGACGCTAAGCTGTTTTCTGCAAACGTATGTTGTAAATTTTATGAATACCTTTTTAAAATGTATATATCCTCGTAAGTTTGTTGCCCTCTTAAGAATAAAGAATGGCAAGGTCTATAAGGCAGGAGTGTATGAGCGAATGTAGGAGGGGCTCAACATCACCTCACGAGGAGGAACACATGGATGTCTTCAAATATCGTGGCTCGTAACTACACGAGCGCCTGCCCCATTGTTGCATCTCGCCTTATCTGACGTTTATCGTATGTCTCAGTCGCTCGCAGCGCAGAACAGGACTGATGCCGAAACGAGAGACAGCCTCGTCAAAGATTCACGCCTGACGATCATCAGGGAAAACACCCGAGCGCCAAGTCTCCAAGCGTCACTGTGATGTTGGCGACGGGACAAACGGGTGCCGTTTGGCGGGCCGGCTGAATCGGGTTGTTCGACGCGTTGCCATGGAGACAGCAACGGAGCACTGTAGGCTCCCCAGGTTCCCGGCTTCAACCAAAGGCATAAGGTTTGACCATATTCCTTTTGTCTGAAGCGACCGGGTCCCTGCGTATAAATGTACGTTGCTTCTAGCATGTATAAATGAGCTGCACCATGAACTTGACTCCTGACTTCTGAACCTGCATCTAAACCTCAATTATCTTATCTTAACTGTGTACCCTTTTGTTATTGGCCAGGAAACCTGTCCCACCTTCCGCCCCCACACTTTCACGCCTACCTCCACCCCTAGTCTATTGAAACCCCTGATAATTTTGATCAACTCAATGAAATCTCCACATAACCTTCTTTGTTCTGAGGGGAACATGCAAGAGTTCTCTATTCTCTTTCATGTTGCTCATTCTTGGTGCCAAGCTACCAACCTTAGTTGAACGTTCCCTGGTCTAAAGCAACCCCCAGTGGCTCCACACAACTAGATTCCCATACAGAGGCTACCATTGTGGTAAATCTCCCTTGTTTCCCTAAGGCTATGGTGACCATCGTGTGACGTATGCACGTTTAAGTATCTATTTCAGGGGGACACAAGGGCATAAGAAACGGGGATTGGAGTAGACCATTCGGCCCATCGAGCCTGCTCTGCCATTCAGTGTGCTCACAGCTAAACTTGGGATTCCACTCCATTTTCCTGCTCGCTCCCCATATCCCATCATTAACGGAGAGGCCAAAAATCTGTCCATCCCGGCCCTCAACGATGGAGCATCCACAATCCTCTGGGCTAGATTCCCAACCCTTCGAGTGAGGACATTCCTTCTCATCTCAGTCCTAAATGATCGGCCCCCTTATCCCGACGTTGTGCCCCCGCGTTTGAGATTCCCCCCGACCAGCGGAATCGACACCTCGGCGCCCACCCTGGGAAACCCCTTCACAATCCTGCAGGTCTCAATGAGATCGCCTCCCATTCTTCTAAACTCCAGAGACTATCTCCAGAGGGATCTGGACCAACTGGAAAAATGGGCCAGAAAATGGCAGATGGAATTTAATGCAGAAAAGTGTGAGGTGTTACATTTTGGAAGGACAAACCAAGGTAGGACATGCACAGTAAATGGTCGGGCACTGAGGAGTGCGGAGGGACAAAGGGATCTGGGAGTTCAGATACATAATTCCCTGAAAGTGGCGTCACAGGTAGATAAGGTTGTAAAGAAAGCTTTTGGCAGACTGGCCTTCATAAATCAAATTATTGAGTATAGGAGTTGGGATGTTATGGTGAGGTTGTATAGGACATTGGTGAGGCCAACTTTGGAGTATTGTGTGCAGTTCTGGTCGCCTAACTACAGGAAGGATATCAGTAAGATTGAAAGAGTGCAGAGAAGATTTATTAGGATGTTGCCGGGTCTTCAGGAGTTGAGTTACAGGGAAAGATTAAACAGGTTAGGACTTTATTCCTTGGAGCGTAGAAGAATGAGGAGAGATTTGATAGAAGTTTACAAAATTGTGAGGGGTATAGACAGAGTAAATGCGAGTAGGCTCTTTCCACTTAGATTAGGAGAGATAAACACGAGAGGACATGGCTTTAGGGTGAAAGGGGAAAGGTTTAGGGGGAACATTAGGGGGAACTTCTTCACTCAGAGAGTGGTGGGAGTGTGGAACGAGCTACCATCTGACGTGGTAAATGCGGGCTCACTCTTAAGTTTTAAGAATAAATTGGATAGATACATGAATGGGAAAGGTCTGGAGGCTTATGGACTGGGTGCAGGTCAATGGGACTAGCGGAATAATATTTCGGCACAGACTAGAAGGGCCGAATGGCCTGTTTTTCTGTGCTGTAGTGTTCTATGGTTCTAATATAAACCCAGTTTACACAGCCTCTCATCCCAGGGACCAATTTAGTGAACCCTTCACTGCACCACCTCCAGTGCAAGTACATCCTTCATTTAACACGGAGACCAGAACTGCGCACCATATTCCAGATGGGGTCTCACCAAAAACCCTGCACAACAGTAGCAAGGCTTCTTCATTCTTGTACTCCAATCCCATTGCAATAAAGGCCAACATGCCATTTGCCTTCCTCCTTACTTGCTACGCCTGCATGCTAACTTTCCGCGTTCCTTCTACAAACACACCCTTTGATCATCGACACTTATAATTCCCTCACCTTTTTAGATAAAGAAAAAAATTCTGTTTTCTTTCAGTCTCATGGCCAAAGTAAACAGCCTTGCACTCCGCTGCGTTACATTCCCATCAGTCACCTTTTGCCCACTCGCCCGACTTGCAGCCTCTCAGTCTCCTCCCCGCAGCTTACCTTCCCACCCTAGCTTGGCCTCATCAGCAAACTCAGATCCATCGCTGAAACAGAAACAGAAATACCCGGAAAAACTCGGCAGGTCTGGCAGCATTGGCGGAGAAGAACACAGTTGACGTTTCGAGTCCTCATGACCCTTCAACAGAACTAAGTAAACTTAGGAAAGGGGTGAAATATAAGCTGGTTTAAGGGGATGAGTTGGGGGGGGTGGGGTTTGTTGGGACAAGCAACCAGTGATAGGTGGAGATAACCAAAATCTGTCATAGACAAAAGAACATAGAGGTGTTGAAGGTGGTGATATTATCTAGAGGAATGTGCTAATTAAGAGTAGCAGACAGGGCAGATAAGGTGCAGATGGCTCTAGTGGGGGGTGGGGGAATACTAAAAGGTAGAGATAAACAATGGGTGCAAATACATTTAAAAATAATGGAAATAGGTGGGAAAAGACAAATCTATATAAATTATTGGAAAAAACAAAAAGGAGGGGGAAGAAACGGGAAGCGGGTAGGAATGGAGGAGAGAGTTCAAGATCTAAAATTGTTGAACTCAATATTGAGCCCAATAATTTATACAGATTTTTTCTTTTCCCACCTATTTCCATTATTTTAAAATGTATTTCCACCATTGTTTATTTCTACCTTTTAGTATTCCCCACCCCCCACTAGAGCCATCTGCACCTTATCTGTCCTGTCTTCCACTCTTAATTAGCACATTCCTTTAGATAATATCACCACCTTCAACACCTCTTTGCGCTTTTATCTGTGACAGATTTTGGTTATCTCCACCTATCACTGGCTATTTGTCCCAACAAACCCCCCACCTTAAACCAGCTTTTATATTTCACCCCTTTCCTAATTTTACTTAGTTCTGTTGAAGGGTCACGAGGACTCGAAACGTCAACTGAGCTCCCCTCTCCGCCGATGCTGCCAGACCTGCTGAGTTTTTCCAGGTGTTTCTGTTTCTGTTTTGGATTTCCAGCATCCGCAGTTTTTTATTTTTACTTTTAGAAATGTCGCCCTCTGCCTCTTTGCCTCAGTCACTCATGCAGAGCGACCTCGAAACCAGAAAGCGGGGGTGGGGGGTGAAAATCGGCGACTCACTTGTGATGGCGACCTGGACCCGGTCACTGTGAGTGGACGAGTGCATCTTGTGGTTGATCAGCACTTTGAACATGCAAGTGAAGTAGCCTTCCTGGTGCATGCTGATGTTGTGGATGGTCAGGATGGCGCTGGAGGCTGACGTCGGCCCCACCGAGGCCACCGGTCCCGACTCGCCCACTTTGTAGAGGTAGAAGGTGATCACCGCGAAGACGCTGGCCGACGAGCAGCGGAAGTTGACGGCCTCGCCTTGGACGAACATGCCGGACGTCCGCAACACCGAAATCGAGGGCCGCAACAGGACATCTGAGGCGGGGGAGAGAAAGAGAGAGTGAGCATGGGTGAATCGCTTTGCTCCAGAGGCCCGGGTCAAACCGTTTTGGCCGGGGTTGGGTGCAGGGGGGCATCATTGGCTCTAGAAATTCGCCCCGGGTCACCTTTACATCGCCTATTCTAAATCCCGCTCGATTTCAGCTCCGCGGGCATGTTGATTGGACGGCGACCGGGCGGGGGATTGGACCAAGCAACGAATGCAACACGGCCTGTTCTCCATTCTTAGCCAGGATGAGTTTCCTCCCCATTCAGAAATATACAGAGCAAAGGTTACCTGTTTCAATCCTGCGCTGTCCGAACATATGAAGCAGGAACAGGAGGAGGCCACTCGGCCCCTCGAGCCTGCCCCGCCATTCAATAAGCTGACGGCCAATCTGATTGTAACCTCAGCCCCACATTCTGGCCGACCCCCCCAATAACCTTTCACCGCCCCCCCCCTTGCTTAACCAGAATCTATCACGCTCGGCCTTAAACGTATTCAAAAACCCTGTTCCCAACGCCTTTTGGGGAAGAGAGTTCCAAAGGCTCACCAACCTTTGAGAGAAGGAAATTCTCCTCGTCTCCATTTAAATGGACGAACCCATATTTACAAACAGTGACGTCTATCACAGAATCACACACACAGTGCAGAAGAGGCCCTTTGGCCCATCGAGTCTGCACCGACACTGTGAGAAACGCCTGACCTACCTACCTCATCCCATTGACCAGCACTTGGCCCCATCGCCTTGAATGTTGATGAGGTGCCAAGTGCTCATCCAGGTACTTTTTAAAGGATGTGAGGCTAACCCGTCTCCACCACCCTCCCAGGCAGCGCATTCCAGACCCTCACCACCCTCTGGGTAAAAAAAGTTTTTCCTCACATCCTCCCCCCTAAACCTCCTGCCCCTCACCTTGACCTTATGTCCACCTGTGACTGACCCTTCAACTAAGGGGAACAGCTGCTCCCTATACACCCTGTCCATGCCCCTCATAATCTTGTACACCTCGATCAGGTCGCCCCCTCAGTCTTCTCTGCTCCAACGAAAACAACCCAAGTCTATCCAACCTCTCCTCATAACTTAAATGTTTCATCCCAGGCAACATCCTGGTGAATCTCCTCTGCACATCCTCCAGTGCCATCACATCCTTCCTATAATGTGGTGACCTAAGGTCTAGATTCTATGTCTAGGTTTAGATTCTCCCACAAGGGGAAACATCCTCTCCACATCCACCCTGTCAAATCCCCTGAGGGTCCTATATGCATCCATCAAGACGCCTCTTATTCTTCTAAACTCCAGTGAGGACAACTCTGGCCAAAGGCTCAGGTGTCACCTCTTACGTTGTAACATAAAACCACGTTCGGAGTTCTAGATAAAAATAACAGAAAGTGTCGTAAAAACTCAGCAGATCTGGGAGCATCTGTGAAGGGAGAAAAAGAGTTAAGGTTTCGAGTCCAATATGACTCTTCTTCGGAACTTAGACACCAAAACTGAACAGCATACAAATATACGAATGAGGAGCAGGGGTAGGCCATTCGGCCCCTCGAGTCCGCTCCCCCATTCAATTAGATCATGCCTGATCTGATTGTAACCTCGACCCCACATTCCGGCCTCCCCCCCCCTCCGATAACCTTTCATGCCCCCCTTGTTAACCAAGAATCGATCTACCTCGGCCTTAAAAACATTCAAAGACTCTGCCTCAAAACTCCATTTGATATTTCTTACATCCATTGCACATTTACGAAGCTGAACTTTATCAGTCCAGTCATATTAAGTGCATTGCAACTTGTGATGTTTTCTTTTCTCTGGTGTTCATGAGTCTTTGGCACCCTCTTCCTCAAAAGGCCTGTGGAAGTAGAGTTTTTGAATATTTTTAAGGCAAGATCGGTTCTTGGTAAACAAGGAGGGGTGAAGGGCTAATCAGGGAGAGGCAGGAATGTGGGGTTGAGGTTACAATTAAATCAGGCATGGTCTTATTGGATGGGCGAGCAGGTTGGAGGGGCCGAGTGGTCTACTCCCGCTCCTAATTCATACGTTCGTGTCAACATCATTAGACCGAAAGCGGGATCATCTTGGCAAGTCACAACAGGAACTCACTGGGTAGAACATCTGTCTGACATAGAATTAGATGGCGCTGACTGCACTAAATACCAAGCACTGTGTGTTCGGCGCGGTCGCTCAGGCCCCACTCGTTTTGCCCCCAACCATTTCCTTAGCCCTGGTGTTCATATCGCACACCTGTGATGCTACAAAGTGGCGGGACCCTTCCAGAAGGGTTCTGAAGTGGGGGGGCCCCGGCGGGTGAGAAGTTCCCCAAAATGGCCACTGTCAGATCGTCTCTGCCCATCCCACGCAGCTCCTGCTGAGCTAACTCAATTGGCCGCAAGAGGACGTAAGGACAGAGGCGGTGCGTAGTCGGCGGCTGGTCCGATCCCACCCATCCTGCGTTTACGCAGAGAGAAACAGGCTTAACGTTTCATCTCCGTATGGTCCTCCTTCAGAGCTGGACAGCAGTAGACATTTGATGCATTTTATACTGGGGGTGGAGCAGGGGGAGCAAGGTGGAAGGTCGGCGGTAGGTGTCATCTCAGGAGAGATCGACAAAGATGTCCTGGACGCAAGACGAAGGGAGTGTTAATGATAGCGTTAAAGTCTAAAGAAGGTGTTGATGGTGGCATAAAGGTACAATAGCGGAATGTCTGAATAGCAGAAGGGTCAGCGTTCAGTGAGATCACAACATAGGAACAAGTGATAGATGGCCCTTTTTGGAGGGTGGGGTGTGGTGACTGGGGGTAAAGGATCAAAAAAAACTGAACGAATCAATAAATAAATAACGCATAAAAATAAATTTAAATTTAAATTCAACGTTAAAAAATGGATTTCAAAAGGGTGCGGTCGAGACGGAGGAGAGAGTTCGTGGTCTGAAGTCGTTGAACTCAACGTTAAACCCGGAAGGCTGTAAAGCGCCCGGTCGGAAGATGAGGTGCTGTTCCTCCAGTTTGCGTTGAGCTTCACTGGAACATTGCAGCAGGCCAAGGACGGACATGTGGGCAAGAGAACAGGGTGGAGTGTTGAAATGGCAAGCGACAGGGAGGTTTAGGTCATGCTTGCGGACAGACCGAAGGTGTTCCGCAAAGCAGGCACCCAGTCGGCGTTTAGTCTCCCCCGGCAATGCAGAGGAGGGGGCCACATTGGGAGCTGGCATCGTCCACAGACGTGTCGGGTTAAGTAGCCTCCGACACGGGTAAAAAAGGCAGGAGGAGTTCCGGGAGGGATTTGAACCTGCATTAGCCTAGTGCATTAACAGTAGGCCAACAATGCACCTCAACTGCCTCCGCTACAAGTATACCCTTCCTTCAGTGAGGAGATATTAATGATACGCAGACTCACGAATGCCCTGTATCGTTGTAGCAAGCCCTTCCCTACATTTCTACCCCACTCTCCACCACCGCCCTTTCAGTAAGGAACCAGCATCCCATTTGCCTTCCTAATGATTGTCGCTGATGCTCGAGGAGGGTGGAACTGGGTGACAGCAGGGCAGATCAAAGGGTTGTGGGGTTGGAGGAGACTTCAGAATTGGGGATGGGGGGGAGGTGAGACCACGGAGGGGTTTGCAAGCGAGGGTGAGGGCAAACAGCACGAAATGTGGAAGAAGTAGGGTGATTGCGGGGGGGGACTGGGTGGGGAGGAACCCCAGCGTTGGCACCCTTAGCCTAACAGCCAACTCTGTGGATTGCAGAGGATTCCATATAACACCACATTTGGCATAGAGTGATAGAGTCACAGAAAAAGGCCCTTGGGCCCATCTAGTCTGCGCCGGTCAAACAAGTACCTAACTAGTGCTGGCCCTGGAGAGGGTCCAGAGGAGGTTCACGAGAACGAACCCAGGAATGAAAGGCTTAACTATGAGGAACATTTGAGGACTCTGGGTCTATACTCGATGGAGTTTAGAAGGATGAGGGAGGGGGATCTGATTGAAACTTACAGAATAATGAAAGGCCTGGATAGAGTGGACGTGGGGAAGATGTTTCCATTAGTAGGAGAGACTAGGACCCGAGGGCACAGCCTCAGAGTAAAGGGAAGACCTTTTAGAACAGAGATGAGGAGAAACTTCTTTAGCCAGAGAGTGGTGAATCTATGGAATTCATTGCCACAGAAGGCTGTCGAGGCCAGGTCATTGAGTGTATTCAAGAGCGAGATAGATAGGTTCTTGATTGGTAAGGGGATCAAAGGTTATGGGAAGAAGGCGGGAGAATGGGGTTGAGAAAATTATCAGCCATGATTGAATGGCGGAGCAGACTCGATGGGCCGAATGGCCTAATTTCAGCTCCTATGTCTTATGGTCTATTCTAATCCCATTTGCCAGCACTAGGCCCATAGCCTTATATGCCAAGGCATCACAAGTACACAATCAAATACTTCTTAAATGTTATGAGGGTTTCTGCCTCTACCACCCTTACAGGCAGTGAGTTCCAGATTCCCACCACCCTCTGGGTGAAAAAAATTCTTCCTCACATCCCCTCTAAACCTCCTGCCCCTTACCTTAAATCTATGCCCCCTGATTATTGATCCCTCTATCAAGGGGAAAAGTCCCTGTCTACCCTAAATACGCCCCCTCATAACTTTATACATGCAACACCAAAGCAGCGCATGCTAGTGTTTATACTATTTTCGGGGGTAAAAAAACAATTAAACTCAATTAATAAAACAAGGGGGCAAATTAAATGGCAGCCCCTTAAAGGGAAACTGCGAAAACAAAGAGAAACTCTGAAAGAAGACTAACAAAAATGAAATTTAAGTACGACTAAAGGTGCCAACAAAGGTGCCAAGCCCCTGTGGTACCCACCCAAGCCTCGATCGTGCCCAAGTGTTTATGCTCCATTCGGGCCTCCCCACCTAAATCCCACATCACCAGGCCTCACTCCCTGTCTACTGCAAACGTGTGCCCAGTGCCTTTGTCTGTTTGTTTAGCTTCCCCTCAAATGCATCTGTAGGATTCACCTCGAACTCTCCCTCAGGCAACAAAGCTCAGTGTTCTCACCATCATTTGGGTAAAGGAAGTTCATCCCGACTTCCCGGTTGGATTTTCGGTAGCTATCTTACATTAACGGTCCAGTTAATGAAGAGCGCCCACCCTATTAAAGCCTTTCATAGTTTTAAAGACCTCAGCTCGGTCAGCCATCCTTTATTTCTTTCACCAAGGAGAAATGAGCTCCAGTTTGCCAGTCCTTCCTTTCCCAAAGTGCATTCCCACACAGTACGTGGGACTGGACAGTGAGGCAATGCGTTTAATTGCCTGCCAATGCAATTCTGCCCAAGCTGACTTTTTACTTACCATAATGCTCAGCGGAGACAATCGTCAATGAGGAACAGTCAAAATTGTCATGCAAGACTCATTATTTGATGAACGCGCACTGTCAGAAACTTGATGCGGGCAATCTGCTAGCCTCAAGTCAAATTAACAAGGTGGATGCTGCGGAGGTGGCAGAGAGTGGCAGCAGTGTACCAACAGCTGGTCCTTGTATCATTCAATCGTGGGATGTGGGCATTGCTGGCAAGGTGCAGCATTAACTGCCCATCTCTAATTGACCCTGGAGAGGCTGGTGGCCAACTGTCTTCTAGAACCGCTGCAGTCCGCGTAGTGTGGGTACACCCGCACAATCCACATGGTGCAGGTTCCAGGGAGTGTAGAGCCAACCATATTGCTGAGTGTCTGGAGTCATAGGTAGGTTAGACCACATAAAGAACAGAAGATTTATTTCCCTAAAGAGGATTGGTGAACTAGATGGATTTCCCCCCCACCGGTCATTAATAAGACATGAAGTTCCTGATTTTTAAAAATTTATTCACGAGATGTGGGTTTCTCTGGCTGGGCCAGTATTCATTGCCCATCGCTCGATGCCCTTAAGAAGGTGGTGGGTGAGCTGCCTTCTTGAACCACTGCAGTCCCTGTGGTGTAGGTACACCCACAGCGCTGTTAGGGAGGGAGTTCCAGGATTTTGTCCATGTGGTGTAGGTAAACCCACAGTGCTGTTAGGGAGTTCCAGGATTTTGTCCATGTGGTGTAGGTACACCCACAGTGCTGTTAGGGAGGGAGTTCCAGGATTTTGTCCATGTGGTGTAGGTACACCCACAGTGCTGTTACAGAGGGAGTTCCAGGGTTTTGTCCCTGTGGTGTAGGTACACCCACAGCGCTGTTAGGGAGGGAGTTCCAGGATTTTGTCCATGTGGTGTAGGTACACCCACAGTGCTGTTAGGGAGGGAGTTCCAGGATTTTGTCCCTGTGGTGTAGGTACACCCACAGCGCTGTTAGGGAGGGAGTTCCAGGATTTTGTCCCTGTGGTGTAGGCACACCCACAGCGCTGTTAGGGAGGGAGTTCCAGGATTTTGTCCCCTGTGGTGTAGGTACCCCCACAGTGCTGTTAGGGAGGGAGTTCCAGGATTTTGACCCAGTGACAGTGAAGGAACGGCCGATATATTTCCAAGTCAGGATGTTGAGTGAATTGGTGTGGAATTTCCTGGTGTAGGTGTTCACATCTATCTGCTGTTCTTGTCTTTATAGGTGGTAGTGATTGTGGGTTTGGAAGGTGCTGCCTAAGGAGCCTTGGTGAGTTGCTGCAGTGCAACTTGTAGATGGTACACACACTGCTGCTACTGTGAATGTGTGGCCAATAAAGCAGGCTGATTTTTCCAGGACAATGTCCAGCTTCTCGAGTGTTGTGGGAGCTGCACTCATCCAGGCAATTGGGGAGTATTCCATCACCCTCCTGACTTGTTCCTTGTAGATGGTGGACAGGCTTTGGGGAGTCAGGGGGTGAGTTACTCACCACCGGGTTCCTAGCATCTGACCTGCTCTTGTAGCTACAGTCTTTATATGGCTGGTCCCAGTTCAGTTTCTGGTCAGTGGGAACTCCAAGGATGTTGATAATGGGGGGCGCCATTGAACATCAAGGGGCGATGGTTGGGTTCTCTCTTGTTGGAGATGGTCACTGTGTGTCACAAATGTCACTTGCCTTGTCAGCCCAAGCCTGGATACTGTTCAGGTCTTGCTGCATTTGGACATGGGCTGCTTCAGTATCTGAGGAGTCGCGAATGGTGCTGAACATTGTGCAACCATCAGCGAACATTCCCCACTTCTGACCTTACGATGGAAGGAAGGTCATTGATGGAGCAGCTGAAGGTTGTTGGGCCTAGGACACTGCCCTTAGGGACTCCTGCAGCTGAGATAACAGACCTCCAACCACCACAACCATCTTCCTTTGTGCTTGCTATGACTCCAACCAGCGGAGAGTTTTGCCCGTGATTCCTATTGACTCCAGTTTTGCTAGGGCTCCTTGATGCCACACTTGGTCAAATGCTGCCTTGATGTCAAGGGCGGTCACCCTCACCTCACCTCAGGAGTTCAGTTCCTATGCTTGAACCAAGGCTGTAACGAGGTCAGGAGCTGAGCGGCCCTGGCAGAACCCAAACTGGGCATCAGTGAGCAGGTTATTGCTAAGCAAGTGCTACTTGATAGCCCCTTCCATTGCTTCACTGATAATCGAGGGTAGACCAATGGTGTGGTAATTGGCTAGGTTGGATTTACCCTGCTTTTGGTACACAGGGCAACTTTCCCACTCGGCCAGGTAGATGCCAGTGATTTTGATCGAATTCAGATTCCACCACCCACCAACTGAGGTGGGATTCGATCCCAGGGCCCCAGGTTTCCAATTCAGTGACATTCTCACTTCGGCACCGTCACTCACTCCGAGTTCCTGCCCCCAGGCTTGGCCTGCGTGGTGCAGTGCATGCTCCTTGACAGCCGCAGTAAATGCAAACTTCAGGGATCCAACTAATGTTTGATGAGGGTTTCGAATTAACCCTCGGAACCAACTTTTAAAGGGCCATTTCCAAATGGCAGGGCAGAGACCGAGATCTCCCATGGGGTCCCTCTTGCACCCACTAAAGATGTTTTCTTTGTCCTCTTTATAGTGTGTTTATTTTTCTGAATTGTATCATTGCAAAGATAAACACTGAACAAAGTGATATTTTTTTCTCCAAAGTGTCAGTCCGTATCTTGTTCTCAAGTATTTTTTTTTTCATTTCAGACAGTGCTGACCTTCAATCTGCTATTAACACCTACTCTAGACCA
The DNA here is from genome assembly GCF_964194155.1 of Cetorhinus maximus. NCBI lineage: Eukaryota > Metazoa > Chordata > Chondrichthyes > Lamniformes > Cetorhinidae > Cetorhinus > Cetorhinus maximus. Next base: position 40,204 of record NW_027597657.1, read on the forward strand.
GCACTGTCCTTCATTCAGCTCTTTACACATTCTGCTATTTCGCTTTCAGACAGTGCTGACCTTTAATCTGCTATTAACACCTACTCAGGACCAGCTCTGTCCTTCATTCAGCTCTTTACACATTCTGCTATTTCGCTTTCAGACAGTGCTGACCTTCATTCTGCTATTAACACCTACACTGGACCAGCTCTGTCCTTCATTCAGCTCTTTACACATTCTGCTATTTCGCTTTCAGACAGGGCTGACCGTTATTCTGCTATTAACATCCACTCCGGACCAAAAGCTTTAGCCTTTCCTGCTCTCATTACCGCTCTCTTTGCCCCGTGCTCGGTGCCAGCTTTAACATTCAATCTACCCTGGGCCTCTAACCTATCCCCGGCCTTCTCTTTTGCTCCACCTGCCACTCCCCCCTTTCTCTACGTGTTCTTATTTCCCTTCAGGGGGAGGAGCCGAAACTCTTCAGCCAGCCCGTCATCTGAGCCCTGAAAGGGTTGACCAGCCTTACCTGTCACGGTCACTTTGACACGCTCACTCTCCGAGGAGTTGTACAGTTTTCCCGACCTCTTGAGCTGGTAGAGGCAGAGGTAATACCCGTTGTCGGCGTAGGTGAGGTTGGCGATGGAGAAGGTCATCGAGAATCCTGCCGTTGGCACGGCCTGGTAGGCCACGGGGGTCTCCCCGTCGACCTTGAGCAGCAGGAAGATGGCCCCGCTGAAGATGGAGGAGGCGGTGCACCTGATGCTCACGTACTCGCCGATGGAATACTTGCCAGATGTGCGGAACAGCTGGATGTGCGGCTTGGTCGGCTGGTCTGAAGGCGAAAAACGAGACGGGGAGGGGGGTGGGGGAGGGAGATTGGATGAAACAAGGAGGCGGCGAAAATCAGGTCACCGTGGGAATGAGACGCCAGAGAACGAGGTTGTTCAGGCCCTCCCTATCTTTCAACGGGCCGAGGCACGTGGCTGAGGTGTGACCACTTTCGCTGCAGCTGTGCAGGTTCTCTGTTTCCTTCCACATTTCCCAATTGAATTGGGAACGGGGAGAAGGCAGCACTGCAGCGTTGTCGTCGGACCCACAATCCGGAGGCCCGGGTTAATACCCTGGGGTCATGGGTGCAAACAACTGGCGCAATGTCCAACTGGGGGCTGCCTCTGCCTCGACCCCCGTGGTCCCCCCACCCACCGTCTCACCACCCCCACCGCCCCCCACCACCCGCCGTCTTACACATCGTTTTTGTTCAATTTTTGTTTCACGACAGGAGTACAAATAGGAGATCGCTGGGGCACTGGGTTGAGTGGGAGGAGAGCGGTGAGCCCGAACAGGTCGGTTTCCAGTGGCCTTGCTCACTCTCCTTAACGGTACTGGATAAAGGAGGAGGAGAAGGGCTTCAACTGCCTGGAGAGAGGCTTGCGGGGTTGGGGGGTGGGGGAGAGGCGTGGAGGTGAGGGGAAGCCAGTCATAAAATGTAAAGGGAAGACCTGAGGTCCATTTTGGTTTTGATTCCCAGCAGGAAACGCCTGATATGAATTTCGCCAGCTTTTCATTTAACCCAAAAGCAATGCAACCGAAATTCAGGGAAAATGCATAATAGGCATAATTGCTCATTGACACAATCGACCATGTGTAAACTAACATCAATTCACATTCTCCGACTTCTGTGCACCAGGACTGCTATTCCGCTGCACTGAATGTTAGGGAAGTGAATGTCAGGTATAATTGGAGGCTTTAACATACATTTCACATTACCACAATTCTTCCCTCTCCCAGGTAAATGCAAAACAGTAGCCAGGTAAAGAGGGCAGTATTTAATGATTTTTTTTTCATTCGTTCATAGGATGTGGGCGCTGCTCGATAGACCAGTATTTATTGCCTATCCCTAATTGCCCCTTGAGAAGGTGTTCGCCAGCTGATTTCTTAAACCGCTGCAGTCCATGTGGTGTAGGTACACCCACAGTTAGGGGTGGGAGGGAGTTCCAGCGACAGTGAAGGAACGGCCGATACATTTCCAGGTCAGGACGGTGAGTGGCTCAGAGGGGGAACTTCCAGGTGGTGGTGTTCCCATTTCTTTGATGCCCTTGTCCTTCTAGGTAGTAGCGGCCGTGGGTTTGGAAGATGCTGTCGAAGGAGCCTTGGCGAGTTGCTGCAGTGCATCTTGTAGATGGTACACACACTGCTGCCACTGTGCGTCGGTGGTGGAGGGAGTGAATGTTTGTGGATGGGGTGCCAATCAAGCGGGGCTGCTTTGTCCTGGATGGTGTCGAGCTTCTCGAGTGTTGTGGGAGCTGCACTCATCCAGGCAAGTGGAGAGTATTCCATCACACTCCTGACTTGTGCCTTGTAGATGGCGAATAGGCTTTGTGGCATCAGGAGGTGAGTTACTCTCTGCAGGATTCCTAGCCTCTGACCTGCTCTTGTAGCCATTGCATTTATATGGCTGGTCCAGTTCAGTTTCTGGTCAATGGTAACCATCAGGATGTTGATAGTGGTAGTTCAGTAATGCCATTGAATGTCAAGGGGCGATGGTTGGATTCTCTCTTGTTGGAGATGGTCATTGCCTGGCACTTGTGTGGCGCGAATATTACTTGCCACTTGTCAGCCCAAGCCTGGATATTGTCCAGGTCTTGCTGCATTTGGACATGGACTGCTTCAGTATCTGAGGAGTCGCGAATGGTGCTGAACAATGTGCAATCATCAGCGAACATCCCCACTTCTCACCTTATGATGGAAGGAAGGTCATTGATGAAGCAGCTGAAGGTGGTTGGGCCGAGGACACTACCCTGAGGAACTCCTGCAGTGATGTCCCAGAGCTGAGATGACTGACCTCCAACAACCACAACCATCTTCCTTTGTGCTAGCTATGACTAACCAGAGGAGAGTTTTCCCCCTGAGTCCCATTGACTCCACTTTTGCCAAGGCTCCTTGATGCCACACTCTGTCAAATGCGGCCTGGATATCAAAGACAGACATCCTCACCTCACCTAGGGAGGTCAGATCTTTTGTCCATGTTTGGACCAAGGCTGCAATGAAATCAGGAGCTGAGTGGCCCTGGCAGAACCCAAACTGGGCGTCAGTGAGCAGGGTCTTGCTAAGCAAGTGTTGCTTGATAGCACTGTTGATAATCCCTTCCATTACTTTATTGATGATGGAGGGTAGGCTGATGGGACGGTAATTGGCAGGGTTGGAATTGTCCTGCTTTTTGTGTACAGGACATACCCGGGCAATTTTACACATAGCTCTGTGGATGCCAGCATTGTAATTGTTCTGGAACAGCTTGGCTAGGGGCGCGGCAAGTTCTGGAGCACAAGTCTTCAGAACTATTGCCGGAATATTGTCAGGGCCCACAGCCTTTGCAGTATCCAGTGCCTTCAGCTGTTTCTTGATATCACATGAAGTGAATCAAATTGGTTGAATACTGGCATCCGTGATGCTGGGGACCTCCGGAGGAGGCTGAGATGGATCATCCACTCAACACTTCTGGTTGCAGATTGTAGCAAATGCTTCATCTATATCTTTGTGTGGGCTCCTCCATCATTGAGGATGGGGATATTTGTGGAGCCTCCTCCTCCAATGAGTTGTTTAATTGTCCATCACCATTCATGACTGGATGTGGCAGGACTGCAGAGCTTAAATCTGATCTGTTGGTTATGGGGGTCACTTAGTTTTGTCTGTCACTTGCTGCTTATGCTGTTTGGCATGCAAGTAGTCCTGTTTTATAGCTTCACCAGGTTGACATCTCATTTTTAGGTGTGCCTGGTGCTGCTCCTGGCCTGCCCTCCTGCACTCTTCATTGAATCAGGGTTGATCCCCTGGCTTGATGGTAACGGTAGAGTGGGGGATATGCCGGGCCATGAGGTTACAGATTATCTTTGAGTACAATTCTGCTGCTGCTGATGGCCCACAGCGCCTCATGGATGCCCAGTCTTGAGTTGATGGTCCTGTTTACGAAATCTATCCCATTCAGCACGGTGGTAGTGCCACACAACACGATGGAGGGTGTCCCCAATGTGAAGACGGGACTTTGTCTCCGCAACGACTGTGTGGTGGTCACTCCTGCCCATACTGTCATGGACAGATGCATCTGCGGCAGGCAGGTTGGTGAGGATGAGGTCAAGTATGTTTTCCCCTCTTGTTGGTTCCCTCACCACCTGCCGCAGACCCGGTCTAGCTGTTATGTCATTTAGGACTCGGCCAGCTTGGTCAGTAGCTGTGCTACCGAGCCACTCTTGGTGTTAGACATTGAAGTCCCCCACCCAGAGGACATTCTGCACCCTTGCCACCCTCAGTGCTTCCTCCAAGTGGTGTTCAACATGGAGAGGAGCACTGATTCATCAGCTGATGGAGGGCGGTACGTGGTCATCAGCAGGAGGTTTCCTTGCCCATGTTTGACCTGATGGTGAGACTTCATAGGGTCCGGAGTTAATCTTCAGGACTCCCAGGGCAACTCCCATCCGACTGTATACCACTGTGTCGCCACCTCTGCTGGGTCGGTTCTGCTGGTGGGACAGGACATACCCAGGGACACTGACGGTAGGGTCTGGGACGTTATCTGTCAGATCTGATTCCATGAGTTTGGTTAGGCCACGCTGCTGCTTGAGTTATCTGTGAGACAGCTCTCCCAATTTTGGCACTAGCTTGCTGGTGTTAGTAAGGAAGACTTTTGCAGGGTCGACATTGCTGAGATTTCCGTTGTCATTTCTGGTGCCTAGATCGATGCTGGGTAGCCTGTCAAGGCCGTATTGAATGAACGGCATGACACTAGGAAGTTCACAGGAACAAAGGGACCTTGGCGTGTGTGTCCATAGGTCTCTGAAGGCGGAGGGGCATGTTAGTGGGGTGGTGAAAAAGGCATATGGGACACTTGCCTTTATCAATCGAGGCATAGATTACAAAAGTAGGGAGGTCATGTTGGAGTTGTATAGAGCCTCGGTGAGGCCACAGCTGGAGTACTGTGTGCAGTTCTGGTCGCCACATTATAGGAAGGATGTGATTGCACTGGAGGGGGTGCAGAGGAGATTCACCAGGATGTTGCCTGGGATGAAACGTTTAAGTGATGAAGAGGGGTTGGATAGACTTGGGTTGTTTTCGTTGGAGCAGAGAAGACTGAGGGGCGACCTGATCGAGGTGTACAAGATTATGAGGGGCATGGACAGGGTGGATAGGGAGCAGCTGTTCCCCTTAGTTGAAGGGTCAGTCACCAGGGGGCATAAGTTCAAGGTGAGGGGCAGGAGGTTTAGGGGGGATGTGAGGAAAAACTTTTTTGACCCAGAGGGTGGTGAGGGTCTGGAATGCGCTGCCTGGGAGGGTGGTGGAGGCGGGTTAGCCTCACATCCTTTAAAAAGTACCTGGATGAGCACTTGGCACCTCATAACATTCAAGGCTATGGGGCCAAGTGCTGGTAAATGGGATTAGGTAGGTAGGTCAGGTGTTTCTCACGTGTCGGTGCAGACTCGATGGGCCGAAGGGCCTCTTCTGCACTCTGTGTGATTCTGATCCTGTCCAGTTTTGTTCCCTTGTCACAACTGAATGGCTTGTTGGCCATTTTAGAGTCAACCACATTGCTGTGGTCCTGTAGTTACATATAGGGCAGATTCCCTTCCCTGGAGGGCATTAGTGAACCATCTGGGCTTTTACAACAATGGTTTCATGGTCATCATTAGACTTTTAATTCCAGATTATCGTCGAATTCAAATGCCACTATTTGCCATGGCGGGATTGGAACACGGGACCCTAAAGCATTACCCCCGGGTTCTGGGTCATTAGTCCAGCGACAAAGCCACTACACCATCACCTCCCCTCACGCTATTAGGATGGAGTTACAGCATTTTAACCCCAGCGACAGTGAAGGAACGGCCGACATATTTCCAAGTCAGGATGGTGAGTGGCTTGGAGGGGAACTTCCAGGTGGTGGTGTTCCCATGTGTCTGCTGCCCTTGTCCTTCTAGACGGTAGTGGTCATGGGTTTGGAAGGTGCTGTCTAAGGAGCCTTGGTGAGTTGCTGCAGTGCATCTTGTAGATGGTACACATACTGCTGCTACTGTCCGTCGGTGGTGGGAGGGAGTGGATGTTTGTGGATGGGGTGCCGATCAAGCGGGGCTGCTTTGTCCTGGACAGTGTCGAGCTTCTTGAGTGTTGTGGGAGCTGCACTCATCCAGGCAAGTGGAGAGTATTCCATCACACTCCTGACTTGTGCCTTGTAGATGGTGGACAGGCTTTGGGGAGTCAGGAGGTGAGTGACTCACTGCAGAATTCCAAGCCTCTGGCCTGTTCTTGTATCCACAGTATTTATATGGCTGGTCCAGCTCTGGTTCTGGTCAATGGTAACCCCCAGGATGTTGATATGTGTTTGTTTGTGTGTCTGTCAATGTGTCTGTATGTGTGTCTCTGTGTGAGAATGTGCGGGTGTGTGTGTGTATATATATGTGTGCCTGTGCACGTGTGTTTCTGTGAGTGTGTGTAATTGTGCTTTTGTGTGTGTTAGTGAAAGTGTGTGTGTGTGAGTTTGTGTGTGAGATTGTGTGTGTGTGTGAGATTGTGTGCATACGTGCATGTGTGTGTGTGTGTGTGTGTGTGTGAGCGCCTTTGTCTCTGTGTGTGTGTTTTTGTGTGTGAGAGAGAGAGAGAAAGTGTGCATATTTACATGTGTGCGTGTCTGTCCATCTGCATGTGTGTGTGTGTCCGTGTGTGCATATGTGTGTCTGTGTGTTTATGTGTGTCTGCGTTTCTGTGATTGTGTGCCTGTGAGTAAGTGTGTGTCTATGTATGTATGTGCGTGTCTATGTGTGTGTGTCTGAGTGAGTGTGTGCCTATGTATGTATGTGCGTGTGTGTATGTGTGTGTCTATGTATGTATGTGTGTGCCTGTGTGTGTGTGTCTGAGTGAGTGTGTGCCTATGTATGTATGTGCGTGTGTCTGAGTGAGTGTGTGCCTATGTATGTATGTGCGTGTCTGTATGTGTCTGAATGTGTCTATGTATGTGTGTATCTGCGTGTCTGTGTGTCCATGTGTGACTGAGTGAGTGTGTGTCTACTTGTGTGTGTGTGTGTGTGTGCGCGCCTGAGTGAGTGTGTGTCTGTGCCTGAGTGAGTGTGTCTATGTGTGTGTGTGCGTGTATGTGTGTGTGTGCCTGAGTGAGTGTGTGTCTATGTATGTGTGTGTGTGTGTGTGTGTGTGTGTGTGAGTGTGCGCCTGAGTGAGTGTGTGTCTATGTATGTGTGTATGTGTGTGTATGTGTGTGTGTGCCTGAGTGTGTGTCTATGTATGCGTGTGCGTGTCTGTGTGTGTGTGCCTGAGTGAGTGTGTGTCTATGTATATGTGCGTGTGTGTGTGTCTGAGTGTGTGTGTGTGTGTGTGCCTGAGTGTGTGTCTATGTTATGTGTGTGTGTGTCAGAGTGTGTGTGTGTGCCTGAGTGAGTGTCTATGTGTGTGTGTGTGTCTGAGTGAGTGTGTGTCTATGTATATGTGTGTGTGTGTGTGTGTCTGAGTGTGTGTGTGTGCCTGAGTGAGTGTCTATGTACGTGTGTGTGTGTCTGTGTGTGTGTCTGAGTGAGTGTGTGTCTATGTATATGTGCGTGTGTGTGTCTGAGTGTGTGTATGTGTGCCTGAGTGTGTGTCTATGTATGTGTGTGCGTGTCTATGTATGTGTGTTTGTGCCTGAGTGAGTGTGTGTCTATGTATGTGTCTGCGTGTGTGCCTGAGCGTGTGTCTATGTATGTGTGTGTGCCTGAGTGAGTGTATGTCTATGTATGTGTGTGTGTGCCTGAGTGAGTGTGTGTCTATGTATGTGTGTGCGTGTGTGCCTGAGTGTGTGTCTATGTATGTGTGTGTGCCTGAGTGAGTGTATGTCTATGTATGTGTGTGCGTGTGTGCCTGAGTGTGTGTCTATGTATGTGTGTGTGTGTGTGTGTGTGTGCCTGGGTGAGTGTGTGTCTATGTATGTGTGTGCATGTGTGCCTGAGTGTGTGTCTATGTATGTGTGTGTGTGTGTGTGCCTGAGTGAGTGTATGTCTATGTATGTGTGTGCGTGTGTGCCTGAGTGTGTGTCTATGTATGTGTGTGCGTGTGTGCCTGAGTGTGTGTCTATGTATGTGTGTGTGCCTGAGTGAGTGTATGTCTATGTACGTGTGTGCGTGTGTGCCTGAGTGTGTGTCTATGTATGTGTGTGTGTGTGTGTGTGTGTGTGTGTGCCTGGGTGAGTGTGTGTCTATGTATGTGTGTGCGTGTGTGCCTGAGTGTGTGTCTATGTATGTGTGTGTGTGCCTGAGTGAGTGTGTGTCTATGTATGTGTGTGCGTGTGTGCCTGAGTGTGTGTCTATGTATGTGTGTGTGCCTGAGTGACTGTGTGTCTATGTATGTGTGTGCGTGTGTGCCTGAGTGAGTGTGTGTGTATGTGTGTGTGTGTGCCTGAGTGTGTGTCTATGTATGTGTGTGTGCGTGTCTGTGTGTGTGTCTATGTATGTGTGTGTGTGTGCCTGAGTGAGTGTGTGTCTATGTGTGTGTGTGTGCGTGTCTGTGTGTGTGTGTGTGTGTGTGTGTGCCTGAGTGAGTGTGTTTGTATGTGTGTGTGTGTGTGCGTGTGTGTGCCTGAGTGAGTGTGTGTGTATGTGTGTGTGTGTGTGCGTGTGTGTGCGTGTCTGTGTGTGTGCCTGAGTGAGTGTGTGTCTATGTGTGTGTGTGTGTGTGTGCCTGAGTGAGTGTGTGTCTATGTGTATGTGTGTGTGTGTGTGCCTGAGTGAGTGTGTGTCTATGTGTGTGTGTGTGTGTGTGCCTGAGTGAGTGTGTGTCTATGTATGTGTGTGCGTGTGTGCCTGAGTGAGTGTGTGTCTATGTATGTGTGTGCGTGTGTGCCTGAGTGAGTGTGTGTCTATGTATGTGTGTGCGTGTGTGCCTGAGTGAGTGTGTGTGTGTGCCTGAGTGAGTGAGTGTGTGTCTGTGTGTGTGTGTGTGTGTGCCTGAGTGAGTGAGTGTGTGTCTGTGTGTGTGTGTGTGTGTGTGTGTGCGTGTCTGTGTGTGTGAGTACGTTTCTGGGATAGGCATTCACAAGTGCCGCCACTTCCCGAATCTAACCCAACCGGCGTCATTCCAAATCGGCCGCTGTCGCCCGTGGTCCACCCCAACCTAAACCTGGTCCCCTCGAGCTGACCGGAGCACGGATTCAGGCGCTGCTGTCAATGGCGGGCGCCCCGTCTCCGCGCCACGGCCCAGGCCCAGGCGGCAATCCCAGCCCCGGGGCGACTCCCGGCTCGACCCCCGACGTGGCCACTTACCGATCACCGTGACCCTGGCCCTGTCGCTCAGGGTGGAATTGTAGCGCTGACCCCGCCTCTCCAGCTGGTACATGCAGGTGTAAAAGCCGCTCTGGCTCAGGTTGACGTTCCGGACCACGAAGGTGACGTTCGAGTACTCGGCTTCCGCCTCCAGGGAGCTGGTGTAGGAGGCCTCGCCGACCTTCTGCAGGTAGAAGGAGGCCCCGAGGTGGTAACTGGGCGAGGCACATTGGATTCGGAGGGACTCCCCTTGTGCGAATATACTGGAGGTCCTTAACACGGCGATTTCTGGGCTTTGAAGCTGCTCTGGGTCAAAAGAAAACATCGTGAATAAAACATTTGCCCCCAAAGCCCTCAGGTCACAGGGGTCGACAAATGTGGAAGATCCTGAGGGGACCTGACAGGGCAGACGCTGAGAGGAGGTTTCTCCCCCTCATGGGAGAGGAGGCACTCGGTAAACACAAAGGGTCGCCCATTTAGGGCGGAGATTGTTTTCTCGATCTTTCACGGGACGCGGGCTTCGCTGGCCGGGCCCAGCATTTCTATTGCCCGTCCCTGGTTGCCCCTTGAGAAGGTGGTGGGTGAGCTGCCTTCTTGAACCAGTCCGCGTGGTGTAGGTACACCCACAGCGCTGTTAGGGAGGGAGTTCCAGGATTTTGTCCCCTGTGGTGTAGGTACACCCACAGCGCTGTTAGGGAGGGAGTTCCAGGATTTTGTCCCCTGTGGTGTAGGTACACCCACAGTGCTGTTAGGGAGGGAGATCCAGGATTTTGTCCTGTGTGGTGTAGGTACACCCACAGTGCTGTTAGGGAGGGAGTTCCAGGATTTTGTCCTGTGTGGTGTAGGTACACCCACAGTGCTGTTAGGGAGGGAGTTCCAGGATTTTGTCCTGTGTGGTGTAGGTACACCCACAGTGCTGTTAGGGAGGGAGTTCCAGGATTTTGACCCATCGACAGTGAAGGAACGGCCGATATATTTCCAAGTCAGGATGGTGAGTGGCTCGGAGGGGAACTTCCAGGTGGTGGTGTTCCCCATGTACTGAACCATGTGAAAAGGGATCACTGACATTGAACCGAAGTGTTGTCAAGCAACAGATACAGAAAATGCTGGAGAAACTCAGCAGGTCTGGCAACATATGTGGAGAGAGAAACAGAGTTAACATTTTCAGTCAGCATGACTCATCTTCAGAGCTAAGTAGAAGTAGAAATGTGATGGGTTTTACACTATTTAAGAGGAGATACTGCAAAATAGAATTCGGGGATAGGTGGGGGCTAAGGAGAGAGTGACAATGATGCCATATTTGCAATAGGGAGTGTTAAAGGCTAAAGGAGATGCTGATAGTGGAATAAAGGTAAGATCGCAGAATGTGTCAAGAGCAGATTAACACATTACATTAACACTATTAAGACATTCTGCCTCCTTACCTTTATGCCACTCATTGCAACAAACTAATGTCAATAACTCTGCAATTTTCTGATTGGAATGATAAGCCATGCTATATATATATATCTCAAGGCATCCAGTAATAAATGGCACTGACCCATGTCCTTGGTCCTCTGACCGATTTTAGTCCAATTAGATAGGGTCTTCACTCAGGTCTGCATCTGCCCTCCAGCAGATTTGTGGGAGTGCTGAGTTGTTTGGTATAATTGTACTGGAACCGTTGGGTCCCTCAGGATGACAGCACATCTGTGTCCGTGCCACACCCTCAACCAACGTTCATTAGGGGAAGAAGACCAGTGTCATTCTTGCTTGGTCTTCATGACTTATACATGACTCCAGATCCACATGAAGATGGTTGAATTTAACTGCCCCTCAGAAATGGCCCTGGAAACCACCCAGTTAACCTTTTTCAGGTCACATAAGGGATGGATGATAAATGGTGGCATTGCCAGTAATGCCCACACCCTGAGAACGAATGAAACAAAAGGCACCAGCCTCCCTCCTATATCTGATGTAAGTGGCCAATATTCGTGTGTGGACTTGAACAGTGAATTTTAACACATGATCCAAACTCAATAGCGTTAGCATAACCTGTTAACCTGCTGTTGCCACATTCTGCTTTCTCGCCTTCACGCCGCTATCCGCACCTTCTTTAGTCTTTAACGCCCTCTTTCTATTGCGCCCTTGACATCTTTATCGATCTATCATGAGCGCCCACCTATCCCTGACCTTCTATCTCTCTCCACTTGCCACAGAGCGTGAAATCCATCACATTTCTACTTCTCTCTGGCTACGAAGGAGATTCACACCGACTCAAAACGTTAACTCCGTCTCTCCCGCCAGCGGAGATTTTTTTAAAAATTATTTCCCAGCCTTTTCCGTTTTTAGTTCAGGTTTTCCCAGCGTCCGCAGGATCCGGGCCCCCACTTCCTTGGCCTTGTCGGCACTTCCCATTCAACAGAAGGACATCGTCCGGCCAAATCCTTACCTGAACAGATCACGCCCGCGTCATTATTCTGGCGACAGGTCCGGGGCATGATGACCTGCGACGGGCAGGACCACAGGAACTTCTCCGTCCCATTGCAGCGGACGTTCTCCAGCAGGATCGGCCCTGCCCCTTCTCCGAAGTGGCCGCCGGGAGTGGCCGATTGGCCAAACCCGCAGCCCACCTGGTGGCACACCACCTGGGCGTCGACAATGTCCCACCCGAAATCGCAGATGGTTCCCCAGGTGCCATTGTAGAAAGCTTCGACTCTACCGGAGCAGGAGGTGGGTCCATCCACGAGCCGAAGTTTAGCATTTTCTGTCGAGTGGGGAAAACAAACACAGCAACATTGACGATCCAAACACACACGATAAAAAGAGTCATCGGAGGGTCTATACCATTCGGCATGTTCCATAGCCCATTGCAGACAACTCCAAGGATGGGAAACGAATTATATTTCTTTAAAAAGCATTTATTCGGTTCAACGGATTAGCTCGCTGTTTACGTGGCACCTGTACCTGCGAATTGGGAGCACTAGTGGGCCAGGCAAACAACGCTAGACGAACTAAGTGACAGCCATTCACTGACTCATTCCTCGGGCGTCGCCTTGACCAATCAGGATCAAGCTGCCTGGTTTAAATTTCAAGCAACACTCGACAGTTAACTGTCAGTCACCAACACTGGGGCGCCCTCCACGGCAACGCCTCTCTACCAATCAGAGCCCACGTGCCAACCAATCGGCACACTCTTCACATGCGGTACGAATTGTTGTTTCCCCTCTCCCCCCACCCCCGCACTTGTAATGCGAAGTGTCCTGATGAGTGCAAAGGTGCAAAGATTCGACGTGTCTCTCTTTTCACCTGAAAGCCAGCCTTACCTACGACTGCGATCTCCACCAATGCGCTGTCCTCGGACGCAAAGACCAGCTCCGCCACCTCCAACTGGTAGTTGCACCAGTAGGTCCCCTCGTGGCTCTTGTTAATGTGCTCGAGATCGAACTTCACGTTGCCCTGACTGGAGGAGATCACGCCCGTTAAGACTGGCGTCTCTTCGCCCATTTTGTATAGGGCCATCTGCGCACCCTTGTACAGGGAAGACGCCCCACACACAAACTTGATGGTGTCTTCCTTGAAGAATAGACCATTTCCAGATACTGTCAACGTCGGCGGAGGTGGCTGAGCTGTGGCGACAGAAAACAAGACTTGGTTTCTTCTAAAAGACTTGCTTTTGACCACTGAAGGCCTTCCTTGCCACACTGGAGGACAGTCCTCCATTTGCCAATCGGACATTCTGCGCGTTCTGCGTGAACGAACTCGACTGGTCAGACCACATTTGGAATATTGTGAGCAATTCTGGGCCCCCGTCTCTCAGGGAAGGATGTGCTGGCCCTGGAGAGGGTCCCAGAGGAGGTTCACGAGAACGATCCCAGGAATGAAAGGCTTAAACTATGAGGAACGTTTGAGGACTCTGGGTCTATACTCGATTGAGTTTAGAAGGATGAGGGGGGGGATCTGATTGAAACTTACAGAATACTGAAAGACCTGGATAGAGTGGACGTGGGGAAGATGCTTCCATGAGTAGGAGAGACTAGGACCCGAGGGCACAGCCTCAGAGTAAAGGGAAGACCTTTTAGAACAGAGATGAGGAGAAACTTCTTTAGCCAGAGCGTGGGTGAATCTATGGAATTCATTGCCACAGAAGGCTGTGGAGGCCAGGTCATTGAGTGTATTTAAGAGCGAGATAGATAGGTTCTTGATTGGTAAGGGGATCAAAGGTTACAGGGAGAAGGCGGGAGAATGGGGTTGAGAAACTTATCAGCCATGATTGAATGGCGGAGCAGACTCAATGGGCCGAATGGCCTAATTTCTGCTCCTATGTCTTATGGTCTCTTATGGTGCCAAGCAACTGAACCCAGGCCGATGGTGGCCTTCTGCTCCACTCACTAGTCATGCAACCAATTGAGTTAAGCGATGTAGGAGGCAGGTAAGCTTTGGGGAAGAGTCAGGAGGTGAGTTACTCGCTGCACAATTCCCAGCCTCTGACCTGCTCTTGTAGACACAGGGACAGAGGGACACAGGGACAGGGGTGGGCCATTCAGCCCATCGAGCCTTCTCCGCCATTGAATTGGCTCCTGGCAGGTCATCGACCTCTCCGCCACTTTCCCGCGATACCTCCATACCCCTTGACGTCACTGGTCCCCAGAAACCCATCGACTTCTCTCTCGAAACTCACTGACTGAGTTTCCACAGCCCTCTGGGGTAGAGAATTCCAAAGAATCACCCTGTGCTAGCTGCCAGCATCATCCAATGCAGAGGGACGTTACTGCAAGGTGTCCAAGAGGTCTTAGATGGGAAAATTGCACCATTTCCCGGCCGTGCAAGTGACAAAATGGCGCCTCAGTTTTCTAGCCCCAAACCCCCGTGCTGATCTCCATCAAAACTTGGACAACATTCAGGCTTGGGCTGACCAGTGGCAAGTAACCTTCAGGCCGCCCAAGTGCCAGGCAATGGCCATCTCCAACAAGAGCGAATCTAACCATCTCCCCTTGGCATTCAATACCATTACCATCGCTGAGTTACCAACTATCAACATCCTGGGGGTGAGGGTGGTTACCATTGACCAGAAACTGAGCTGAACCCCACCCCCACATAAATCCTGCACAATGGAGGTACACCAGATTAATCACTGGGGTGTTGGGATTTCTTATGAGGAGAGACTGGGGGGGGACAGGGTCTGTATTCCCTGGAGTTCCGAAGGATGAGGGGTAGCCTCACTCAAACCTAGGAAAATCTTACAGGGCGTGACAGGGTGGATGAAGGTTGGATGCACAATTTGGCTGGTGAGCCTAGAACTGGGGGGGACCGAATGTCAGGGTAATGGGCTGGGGTGAGGAAGGATTTCTTCACTCAGATGGGGTGGGGGGTGAATCTTTGGGATTCCCAGCCAAGAGGGTTGTGGAAGCTCAATCATTGGCCACGATCAAGAGTGAACATCTGGAGACTAATGACATCGATGCTTATGAAGATAGTGTGGGAAAGTGGCGGAGAGGTAGATGATCAGCCATGAGATAATCCAATGATGGACATAAGACCTAGGAGCAGAAATTAGGCCAATCGGCCCATCGAGTCTGCTCCGCCATTCAATCATGGCTGATAGGTTTCTCAACCCCATTCTCCCGCCTTCTCCCCGTAACTTTGATCCCCTTACCAATCAAGAACCTATCTATCTCGCTCTTAAATACACTCAATGACCTGGCCTCCACAGCCTTCTGTGGCAATGAATTCCATAGATTCACCCACACTCTAGCGAAAGAAGTTTCTCCTCATCTCTGTTCTAAAAGGTCTTCCCTTTACTCTGAGGCTGTGTCCTCGGGTCCTGGTCTCTCCTGCTAATGGAAACATCTTCCCCACGTCCACTCTATCCAGGCCTTTCAGTATTCTGCAATTTTCAATCAGATCCCCCCTCATCCTTCTAAACTCCATCGAGTATAGACCCAGAATCCTCAAACATTCCTCACATGTTAAGCCTTTCATTCCTGGGATCATTCTCGTGAACCTCCTCTGGACCCTCTGCAGGGCCAGCACATCGCAGGAACAGGCTCGATGGGCTGAATAGCCCACTCCTGTTCCTGCATCCCTATGTCCCTGTGCCTACAAGAGCAGGTCAGAGGCTGGGAATTCTGCGGCGAGTAACTCCTCTCCTGACTCCCCAAAGCCTGCCTACCCTCCACATTGCTTAGCTCAACTAGTCACATGACTAGTGAGATGACCATTAGGCCCCCAACTGCCTGGGTTCAATTGCTTGGAACGGTCTAGGTAGTTCATGTAGGGTTGACTCCTTAGCTTCTCCCATGCTTAAATTGGGTTGGGGGGGTGGTGGAGGGAGGTGGGGGTTGAGGATCAGTCTGTATAACCCATGTCCCTTGCACATTAGCCTGAGGCCCCTGTATCACGGGTCCACTGATATTATCACTATGCCGCCATCTCAGGCCGATAAATGGCAGATGGAATTTAACCCTGAAAAGTGTGAGGTGATACACTTTGGAAGGAGTAATTTGACAAAGAAGTATTCAATGAACGGCATGACACTAGGAAGTTCTGAGGAACAAAGGGACCTTGGCGTGTGTGTCCATAGATCTCTGAAGGCAGAGGGATATGTTAGTGGGGTGGTGAAAAAAGAATATGCAGCACTTGCCTTTATCAATCGAGGCATAGATTACAAAAGTAGGGAGGTCATGTTGGAGTTGTATAGAACCTCGGTGAGGCCACAGCTGGAGTACTGTGTGCAGTTCTGGTCGCCACATTATAGGAAGGATGTGATTGCACTGGAGGATGTGCAGAGGAGATTCACCAGGATGTTGCCTGGGATGAAACATTTAAGTTATGAAGAGAGGTTGGATAGACTTGGGTTGTTTTCGTTGGAGCAGAGAAGACTGAGGGGCGACCTGATCGAGGTGTACAAGATTATGAAGGGCATGGACGGGTGGATAGGGAGCAGCTGTTCCCCTTAGTTGAAGGGTCAGTCACAAGGGGACACAAGTTCAAGTTGAGGGGCAGGAGGTTTAGGGGGGGGATGTGAGGAAAAACATTTTTACCCAGAGGGTGGTAAGGGTCTGGAATGCGCTGCCTGGGAGGGTGGTGGAGGCGGGTTAGCCTCACATCCTTTAAAAAGTACCTGGATGAGCACTTGGCATGTCATAAACATTCAAGGCTATGGGGCCAAGTGCTGGTCAATGGGATTAGGGAGGTAGGTCAGCTGTTTCTCACGTGTCGGTGCAGACTCGATGGGCCGAAGGGCCTCTTCTGCACTGTGTGTGTGATTCTGTGATCCTCCGATCTCTCCGGGACTTGCTCATTCTCTCCACGCATATTGCCGATCGTCTGTCTCCCTCTCTAACCCCGGAGAGATACTTCCATGTCTCCCTCGTAGATATTGACCAATTCCCATTGCCTGAAAACTGACCGATCCCCACCCCCAACCCCCAAGACCCCAGCTTTATGTTCAAGGGGTGAATCAAGGGTGGACCCCAGGAGACGGTTTCGCGCACACACAAAACAACCCGAGCTGGGGCGGGGTGGGGGGGAGCATTCGGCCTATCAAGACCGTCCCAGCGTTGAGCAGACCTGCACCCCACCCCCCAACTTTTTCGCATTTTCGTTCATGGGGTGCGGCTGTCGCTGGCCGGGTTTAGCGCTTTGTTGCCCATCCCTCGCAGGACCTTGAGAAGGTGCTGGTGAGTTGCCTTCTGGAGCCTCTGCAGGGGCATGGGTACACACCCTCAGCGCAGTGAGGGAGGGAGGGAAGTCCAGGGTCTGGACCCAGAGGCAGCGAAGGGGACGGCCGATATCGTTCGAGGGCGAGTGACTTGGAAGGGGAACCGGACCTCACTCCCACCCCCACCCCCAGCACATCCACCACTCCATTCGCCCGCCCAGATTGTACATTCCGCACCATCGCTAGTGACTAGCGGCCCAGCACGCTTAAAGGGCAAGTGTAGACACTCGCGCACAGGAACTTGTGTAAAATAACACTGCTTACGTATGTACATAAGCATCTGCAGTGGTTGACTATGACTGTGGATATAAAATGATGCTGGGTGGATGGATGCAATGACTCCTGGACTCCAGTTTTGCTGAAATATATTCTGTAAGTTTTTTTTTTGTAGAATTCGCATTATGGGCAACTTTTGAGGGAATTTTAATTTCCAATGCATTACATGGTTCCTGAGGTCTGTTGGCAGTGTCGGAACTAAGCAGGCATCGCTGGGAGTGTTATGTGTATGTGTGTGCATGTGCTCGATTCATTTTAATACTGGGAGCAGGAAAAGGCAAAAACGACCCTGTACGCGCGGGCATTACCAGAGCACGTGGCAGTAGCCCCGTTCAATCGATCGCAGCTGATCCCGCTGATCCAGGCTCTCGCCGGACAGACCCACAGGTGGGCCTCGGCGCCGCTGCACTGGACCATGCTCAGCCAGATGGGTTTCTGGATGTCGGCGAACTGCGACGGGTCCATTTGCCCCTTGGCAAAACCGCAGCCAAGCTGCCTGCAGACCACCTGCACGTCCGTGATGCCCCAGAATTCGCCGCACACCGAACCCCAGGTTGCGTTGTAGTACACCTGAACGGTGCCCGAGCAGTCGTTCTCTCCGTTGACTAAGCGGAGTGCCACGTCATCTGCAAGAGAGGAAACACGTTAGCCCGGCCAGTTGGAAATTAGCCCTCTGGGGAGATGGTGGTGTAACGGTAACATCACTGGGCTAGTAATCCCAAAGTCCCAGGCTAGTGGTCTGGTGGACGTGAGTTCACCAGCAGCCAGTGGGGATTGATACTCAACTAATAAATCTGCAATTCTAAAGCTGGCCTCGTTGCTGTTAACCGTCTATCAGCAATTGTTGCAAAATCCTAATAGCCTTTAGGGAAGGACATGCGCTTTGGGTTTGGCCTACATGTGACTCCTACAGTATGGTTGCTTGAAATGTTCAAGGGATGGGCAGCTCTGACTGAGATGAATCCAAAATCTGCCCCTATTTCGCCTTATCCCTAGTACAGAAGTTGGGTGGGGTGGAAAACACGAGTTATACTGCAACTAGAGTGCTGGAGACAGTTCTGGTCACTACATGACAGGAAGTACGGTGCAAGTAAGGGGACTGAGGAAGGGAATTGGCATGTTGGTCTTTATCACAAGAGGATTCGAGTCGCAATTGCAGATGTTTTGCTGCATTTGTGCAGAGACACAATTGTGTCTTGGCTTTACCACACCTGGAGTATTGCCTAGAGCTTTGGCTTCCTTATCATCGAGTTATGCAGCACAGAAGCAGGCCCTTCAGCCCATCATGTCCATGCCAGCCATCATGCACCTAACTATTCTAACCCCATTTTTCCAGCACCTGCTACGGCTTTTCAAGCGCTCATCTCAACACTTCTTATGAAGGATGCAATTGCCATCGAGGGAGTGCGGCCGAGGGGCCACCGGACGAATTCCTGGGATGGCGGGATTGCCTCGTAAGGAGAGATTGAGGAGTCGGCGCATGTGCTCCATAGGGTTTAGAAGAGCGAGAGGTGTTCTCATTGAGGGACCCAACATTCTTACAGGGATCAAGGGGGGAGCTCAGGACATATTGATAAAGATGTCATGGACGCAACGCAAAGGGAGTGTTAAAGGCTAAAGAAGGTGCTGATAGCGCGTAAAGGTAAGATAGCAGAATGCGGTAATAGCAGTTCAACACGCTATACTAACACACTTAACACATTCAATGATGCAGGAAGGATGATTCCCTCTTTGCTAGGGAGGGCGGGTGTCTAGAACCAGGGGACACAGTCTCAGAACAAGGGGTTGGCCGTTAGGATTGAGATGTAGGTGAATTTCTTCACTCGGCGGGGGTGGTAAGCCATTGGAATTCTCTACCCCAGAGGGCTGAGGAAGCTCAGTCATCGAGTATGTTCAAGGCAGAGGTTGATAGATGTCCAGGTACCAATGACATCAATGGATATGGGATTAATGCGGGGCAATTGTGTTCAGGTAGATGATCAGCCCTGACCTAGTTGAATGGCAGAACAAGCTCAAGGGGCAGAATGGCCTCCTCCTGCCCCTATTACCTATGCGACCCATATTTGCTTTCAATTGCTTTATCAACACAATGGACCACCTTCAAAGGTATGTGAATTTGACCAGCAAGGTGTATCCTCCCACCAGGCGCTCAGCCTCGTACAATTCATCATATATTGTCTTCCTGTGTTAGTCCCTCCCAACCGCAGCACCGAACACGTCTCCAAATTCGATCCCATCTTCCATCCATCTGCTCAATTCACCCTTCATCATCAAGAAGGCAAGAACTGGAAACAGAGCAGGCCATTCGGTCCATCGAGCCGACTTCATGGCTGATCCGCTTGTGGCCTTAACTCCGTTTTCCTGCCTGCCCCCCACACACCACCACACCCCCCGCCCTCCACCCCCCCCACCCACCCCCCAATGATGCTTGACTCTCTTGCCATCCAAAAATCTGGTCTAACTCAGCGTTGGATATATTCAGTCAACCAGCCTCCTGTGCCCTCTGGGGAAGAGAATTCCAGAGACTAACTGAGAGAAGCAATTCCTCCTCACCTCCGTCTTAAATGGGAGACCCGTTAATGTTAAACCGTGCCCCCTGCTTCTCGACACCCTCGCGGGAGGCAAAAACCTCCCGGTGTCTACCTTGTCAATGCCCCCGCAGGATACCATATGCGTCAAACAGATCACCTCTCATTCTTCTAAAACCCAATGAGTATAGGCCCAACGTGCTCCACCTTTCCTCATAAGACAACCCTTTCATCCCAGAAAGCAGCCTAGTGAAAATTCTCTGCACTGCTCCCAATGTAAGTATACCCGTCCTCAGGCAAGGAGACCAAGGCTGTACACAATACTCCAGGTGTGGTCTCACCAACGCCCTGTACTGTTATACCAAAACTTCCCGACATTTATATCTCATTCCCCCTTGCAATAAAGGGCAAGTAACATTTGTGCCACATCAGTGCCAGGCAATGACCATCACCAACAAGAGAGAATCTAACCATCGCCCCTTGACATTCAATGACGTGACCATCGCCGAATCCCCAACCCTCAACGTCTACGAGATGTGCTGCAGGAACCCACCAAGGCTCCTGAGGCAGCAGCTTCCAATCCCAACGGAAGGACAAGGGCAACAGACACATGGGGAGCACCACCACCTGGAAGTCCCCCTCCAAGCCACTCACCATCCTGACTTGGATATATAATCAGCCGTTCCTTCACTGCCGCTGGGTCAAAATCCTGGAACTCCGCCTCTGACAGCGGTGTGAGCAATTCGGTCAATAACTGCTGGCCTTCCCGTTGACTTCCTATCTGCTATAGCTGCATGCTAACCTTGTGTGATTCACGGACTAGGAAACCAAGTTCCCTCTGTACAGTAGCATTCTGCGACCTCTCTCTATTTTGGTAATGTTTTGCTTCTCCATTCTGCTTCTAAAATGGACAACCTCACTTTGTACTCCGTTTGCCAATGTCTTGCCCACTCACCTAACCCTCGCAGACTTTTCGTTTCAGTCTGTTTTTAACCTCAGCAGCTTTGGCTGCAATACAGTCAGTCCCTCCATCCAAGTCATTCATATCGATTGTAAATAGCTGAGGCCCCAGCAACGATCCCTGCGGTGCTCCACGAGTTATGGTTTGACAACCAGAAAATGGTCCATTTGTCCGGACTCCCTTGTTTCCTGTTAGTCAGCCAATCTCCTATCCATGCTAATATATCACCCTCTGCCCCCATGGTCTTTTACATTGCGCTCTTTATCAGGCACATTATCAAAATCCAAGGTCACCACATCTACTGGTTCCCCTTTACCGCCCCTGTTTGTTACATCCTTAAAGTGCTCCAATTCGTTTTTCAAAAACTATCTCCCTTTCGCAAAATCTTGTTGATTCTCCCGGATTGCATTATGATTATCTAAAGGCGTGCCTACTCAGTCATGGATTTCGCATTTCCCCAGCTGTTAAGACTAACTGGCCTGCAGTTCCCTGCTCTCAGCCTCCCTCCTTTCCGTATTAGTTGTGTTACAAATAGCCGTTTGGCGATACAGAACTTGAACATGTTGCTGAAAATAAAGACATGTTATCCATTCTTTACATCTCGCACTCCTCAGGGCAAATGTCCTGTTGGGCGCAAGATGAAATGTTTCAACAGAATATATTTTCTCAGCAAGTCTCACACTTTCGGCTTTCCAATCCGCTGGGGACTTACCAGAATCTAGGTGGAGCTTTGCAAGATTGCAACCAATCCAGCCACTATCTCTGCAGTCATTCCCTTTAGGACCCTAGGGTGTGGTCCACCAGGTCCAGGAGCCTTGCCCTCCTGAAGTCTGCAACTATGCTAATGACTATCCGGGGATAAAGGTTAAACGGAGATCCATGGGAAATCAGAAGAACGAGGGGAGATCTTATTGAAACATGGAAGGTCTTGAGGGAATTGGAGCGAGCGGATACTGGGAGAATATTTCCTTTCATCTGGGAAACTAGAACGAGGGAACATGTTTCAAGAACACTAGGGTCTCTCTGTCAATTACAGAGAAAAGGGGGTGTTGTTTCCTCTCTCTGAGAGAAAGTAGAGTTCTCTTCCACAGGAGGTAGTGGAGGCTGGGCGTCAACATTTATTCAAGGCTGAGTTACATCGTTTTTTATGATGCGAGGGGGTCAAACATTAACGGGGGTGGGGTGGGGGGGAAGACAGGAAAGTGGGAAATGACCAGTTGAACCATGATCTTTTGAGTGGTGTTGCAGGTTCAAAGGACTTACTCCTGCCTCCTAGGCCATATGTCCCTATGCTCACGCTTTCTAATGCCCCCCTCCTCAGTCTCTTCACTCCCGCTGATGCCAAGGCAGCCGAATATTAATATTGGGGCACTATATCGAACAATCTAACATACATGTTCCACGTATTGGACAGTACTTACTGCAGCCAATTCGGTATGAAGGTGTTTTTGCAACTGCATGAAATGGCTGAACTGCTGCCATCATTTCTATCACGATGATTGTCATCGAAACCCATCTGCTTTACTCATACCTTTAGGGAAGGAAACCTGCTGTCCTTACCTGCTCTGTCCTGCGTCTGATTCCTCAGGTACGGAGGCAGTCCATGTCCAAATGCAGCAGGACCTGGACCAATATCCGGACTTGTGCTGACAAGTGGCAAGTAGCACTCGCGCCACACAAGTGCCATCTCCAACACCAGAAAGTGCAGCCCATCGCCCCTGAACTTTCAATGGCACTACCATCGCTGAATCCCCCACCAACAACCTCCTGGGGGGGTTACCATTGACCAGAAACTGAACTGGGACCAGCCATATGAATACTGTGGCTACAAGAGCAGCTTAGAGGCTGGGAATCCTGCGGAGAGTCACTCACCCACTGACTCCCCCAAAGCCTGTCCACCATCCACAAGGAACAACTCAGGAGTGTGATGGAATACTCCCCACT
The DNA here is from genome assembly GCF_964194155.1 of Cetorhinus maximus. NCBI lineage: Eukaryota > Metazoa > Chordata > Chondrichthyes > Lamniformes > Cetorhinidae > Cetorhinus > Cetorhinus maximus. The sequence goes on from NW_027597657.1 coordinate 62,878, forward strand.
TGCCTGAACGAGTGCAGCTCCCACAACACTCAAGAAGCTCGACACCGTCCAGGACAAAGCAGTCCCGCTTGATCGGCACCTCATCCACAAACATTCACTCCCTCCACCACCGACGCACAGTAGCAGCAGCGTGTGTACCATCTACAAGATGCACTGCAGGAACTCACCAAGGCTCCTTCCACAGCACCTTCCAAACCCATGACCTCTACCACCTAGAAGGACAAGGGCAGCAGACACACGGGGAACACCACCACCTGGAAGTTCCCCTCCGAGCCCCTCACCATCCCGACTTGGAAATATATCGGCCGTTCCCTTCACTGTCGCAGAGTCAAGATCCTGGAAAACCCCTGACCCAGCCAGAGACGCCCGCCTGGAATAAAGAGCAGCCGGTGGTGCTCAGCGCTACTCACCGATCACCGTAAGGTATATGGGGTCACTGCGGGAGGAGTTGAAGTGCTTTCCAACGATGTCTGCCTGGTACGAGCAGGAGTAGTTGCCTTGGTCCTCTTTCGTGATGTGGTGAAGTTTGAAGTGGGAGCGGACCAGGCGCGAGGAAGCAATAGTCGTGCTGATGAAGTTCTGGTCGTTGTCCTTGTACAGGTAGAACTTGGCTCCCGAGAAGTAGTTGGGTGCCTCGCACAGGATCTCAACGGACTGTCCTTTCATTAACCTGCTGGAATCCCCGCTCACACTGATATCCGGCGTCACGAGGTAATCTGTACCAGGAATCAGATGGGGAAAAGCATTATTCCGGTAAAAACACGTGGGATAAGCAGCCGAAAAAACGGGGCATTGTCAGAGATCCAAAATCTAGACAGATAGGTAGACAGATGGATAGACAGATAAATTGACAGGTGGATAGACAGATGGATAGACAGATGGATAGACAGATAAATAGACAGATAAATAGACAGATGGATAGACAGATGGATAGACAGATGGATAGACAGATGGATAGACAGATGGATAGACAGATGGATAGACAGATGGATAGACAGATAAATAGACAGATAAATAGACAGATGGATAGACAGATGGATAGACAGATGGATAGACAGATGGATAGACAGATAGATAGACAGATGGATAGACAGATGGATAGACAGATGGATAGACAGATGGATAGACAGATAGATAGACAGATGGATAGACAGATGGATAGAGAGATGGATAGACAGATAGATAGACAGATGAATAGACAGATAAATAGACAGATGGATAGACAGATGGATAGACAGATGGATAGACAGATAAATAGACAGATGAATAGACAGATAGATAGACAGATGGATAGACAGATGGATAGACAGATGGATAGACAGATGGATAGACAGATAGATAGACAGATGGATAGACAGATGGATAGACAGATGGATAGACAGATAAATAGACAGATGGATAGACAGATAGATAGACAGATGGATAGACAGATAAATAGACAGATGGATAGACAGATGGATAGACAGATGGATAGACAGATAAATAGAAAGATAAATAGACAGATGGATAGACAGATAAATAGACAGATGGATAGACAGATAAATAGACAGATAGATAGACAGATAAATAGACAGATGGATAGACAGATGGATAGACAGATGGATAGACAGATAAATAGACAGATGGATAGACAGATGGATAGACAGATGGATAGACAGATGGATAGACAGATGGATAGACAGATAAATAGACAGATGGATAGACAGATGGATAGACAGATGGATAGACAGATAAATAGACAGATAAATAGACAGATGGATAGACAGATAAATAGACAGATGGATAGACAGATAAATAGACAGATAGATAGACAGATAAATAGACAGATGGATAGACAGATGGATAGACAGATGGATAGACAGATAAATAGACAGATGGATAGATAGATGGATAGACAGATGGATAGACAGATGGATAGACAGATGGATAGACAGATGGATAGACAGATAAATAGACAGATAAATAGACAGATGGATAGACAGATAAATAGACAGATGGATAGACAGATAAATAGACAGATAGATAGACAGATAAATAGACAGATGGATAGACAGATGGATAGACAGATGGATAGACAGATGGATAGACAGATGGATAGACAGATGGATAGACAGATGGATAGACAGATAAATAGACAGATGAATAGACAGATGGATAGACAGATAAATAGACAGATAAATAGACAGATAGATAGACAGATAAATAGACAGATGGATAGACAGATGGATAGACAGATAAATAGACAGATGGATAGACAGATGGATAGACAGATAAATAGACAGATAAATAGACAGATGGATAGATAGATGGATAGACAGATAAATAGACAGATAGATAGACAGATGGATAGACAGATAAATAGACAGATAGATAGACAGATGGATAGACAGATAAATAGACAGATGGATAGACAGATAAATAGACAGATGGATAGACAGATTGATAGACAGATGGATAGACAGATGGATAGACAGATAAAGAGACAGATGGATAGACAGATGGATAGACACATAAATAGACAGATAGATAGACAGATGGATAGACAGATGGATAGACAGATAAATAGACAGATAAATAGACAGATGGATAGACAGATGGATAGACAGATGGATAGACAGATAGATAGACAGATGGATAGACAGATAAATAGACAGATGGATAGACAGATGGATAGACAGATAAATAGACAGATGGATAGACAGATAGATAGACAGATGGATAGACAGATGGATAGACAGATGGATAGACAGATAAATAGACAGATGGATAGATAGATGGATAGACAGATGGATAGACAGATGGATAGACAGATGGATAGACAGATGGATAGACAGATAAATAGACAGATGGATAGACAGATGGATAGACAGATGGATAGACAGATAAATAGACAGATAAATAGACAGATGGATAGACAGATGGATAGACAGATGGATAGACAGATAAATAGACAGATGGATAGACAGATGGATAGACAGATGGATAGACAGATAAATAGACAGATAAATAGACAGATGGATAGACAGATAAATAGACAGATGGATAGACAGATAAATAGACAGATAGATAGACAGATAAATAGACAGATGGATAGACAGATGGATAGACAGATGGATAGACAGATAAATAGACAGATGGATAGATAGATGGATAGACAGATGGATAGACAGATGGATAGACAGATGGATAGACAGATGGATAGACAGATAAATAGACAGATAAATAGACAGATGGATAGACAGATAAATAGACAGATGGATAGACAGATAAATAGACAGATAGATAGACAGATAAATAGACAGATGGATAGACAGATGGATAGACAGATGGATAGACAGATAGATAGACAGATAAATAGACAGATGGATAGACAGATGGATAGACAGATAAATAGACAGATGAATAGACAGATGGATAGACAGATAAATAGACAGATAAATAGACAGATGGATAGACAGATGGATAGACAGATGGATAGACAGATGGATAGACAGATAAATAGACAGATAAATAGACAGATGGATAGACAGATAAATAGACAGATGGATAGACAGATAAATAGACAGATGGATAGACAGATTGATAGACAGATGGATAGACAGATGGATAGACAGATAAATAGACAGATGGATAGACAGATGGATAGACACATAAATAGACAGATAGATAGACAGATGGATAGACAGATGGATAGACAGATAAATAGACAGATAAATAGACAGATGGATAGACAGATGGATAGACAGATGGATAGACAGATAGATAGACAGATGGATAGACAGATAAATAGACAGATGGATAGACAGATAAATAGACAGATGGATAGAGAGATGGATAGACAGATAGATAGACAGATAGATAGACAGATGAATAGACAGATGAATAGACAGATGGATAGACAGATGGATAGACAGATGGATAGACAGATAAATAGACAGATAGATAGACAGATAGATAGACAGATGGATAGACAGATGGATAGACAGATGGATAGACAGATGGATAGACAGATGGATAGACAGATAAATAGACAGATAAATAGACAGATGGATAGACAGATGGATAGACAGATGGATAGACACATAAATAGACAGATAGATAGACAGATGGATAGACAGATGGATAGACAGATAAATAGACAGATAAATAGACAGATGGATAGACAGATGGATAGACAGATGGATAGACAGATAGATAGACAGATGGATAGACAGATAAATAGACAGATGGATAGACAGATAAATAGACAGATGGATAGAGAGATGGATAGACAGATAGATAGACAGATGAATAGACAGATCAATAGACAGATGGATAGACAGATGGATAGACAGATGGATAGACAGATAAATAGACAGATAGATAGACAGATAGATAGACAGATGGATAGACAGATGGATAGACAGATGGATAGACAGATGGATAGACAGATGGATAGACAGATAAATAGACAGATAAATAGACAGATGGATAGACAGATGGATAGACAGATGGATAGACAGATAAATAGGCAGATAAATAGACAGATGGATAGACAGATAAATAGACAGATGGATAGACAGATAAATAGACAGATGGATAGACAGATTGATAGACAGATGGATAGACAGATGGATAGACAGATAAATAGACAGATGGATAGACAGATGGATAGACACATAAATAGACAGATAGATAGACAGATGGATAGACAGATGGATAGACAGTTAAATAGACAGATAAATAGACAGATGGATAGACAGATGGATAGACAGATGGATAGACAGATAGATAGACAGATAAATAGACAGATGGATAGACAGATAAATAGACAGATGGATAGACAGATAAATAGACAGATAGATAGACAGATAAATAGACAGATGGATAGACAGATGGATAGACAGATGGATAGACAGATAAATAGACAGATGGATAGATAGATGGATAGACAGATGGATAGACAGATGGATAGACAGATGGATAGACAGATGGATAGACAGATAAATAGACAGATGGATAGACAGATGGATAGACAGATGGATAGACAGATAAATAGACAGATAAATAGACAGATGGATAGACAGATGGATAGACAGCTGGATAGACAGATAAATAGACAGATGGATAGACAGATGGATAGACAGATGGATAGACAGATAAATAGACAGATAAATAGACAGATGGATAGACAGATAAATAGACAGATGGATAGACAGATAAATAGACAGATAGATAGACAGATAAATAGACAGATGGATAGACAGATGGATAGACAGATAAATAGACAGATAAATAGACAGATGGATAGACAGATAAATAGACAGATGGATAGACAGATAAATAGACAGATAGATAGACAGATAAATAGACAGATGGATAGACAGATGGATAGACAGATGGATAGACAGATAAATAGACAGATGGATAGATAGATGGATAGACAGATGGATAGACAGATGGATAGACAGATGGATAGAAAGATGGATAGACAGATGGATAGACAGATAAATAGACAGATGGATAGACAGATGGATGGACAGATGGATAGACAGATGGATAGACAGATGGATAGACAGATGGATAGACAGATAAATAGACAGATAGATAGACAGATAAATAGACAGATGGATAGACAGATAGATAGACAGATAAATAGACAGATGGATAGACAGATGGATAGACAGATAAATAGACAGATAAATAGACAGATAGATAGACAGATAAATAGACAGATGGATAGACAGATGGATAGACAGATAAATAGACAGATGGATAGACAGATGGATAGACAGATAAATAGACAGATAAATAGACAGATGGATAGACAGATGGATAGACAGATGGATAGACAGATGGATAGACAGATAAATAGACAGATAAATAGACAGATGGATAGACAGATAAATAGACAGATGGATAGACAGATAAATAGACAGATGGATAGACAGATGGATAGACAGATAAATAGACAGATGGATAGACAGATGGATAGACAGATGGATAGACAGATGGATAGACAGATGGATAGACAGATAAATAGACAGATGGATAGACAGATAAATAGACAGATGGATAGACAGATTGATAGACAGATGGATAGACAGATAAATAGACAGATGGATAGACAGATAAATAGACAGATGGATAGACAGATTGATAGACAGATGGATAGACAGATAAATAGACAGATGGATAGACAGATAGATAGACAGATGGATAGACAGATTGATAGACAGATAAATAGACAGATAGATAAATAGACAGACAGATAAATAGACAGACAGATAAATAGACAGATGGATAGACAGATAAATAGACAGATGGATAGACAGATGGATAGACAGATGGATAGACAGATGGATAGACAGATGGATAGACAGATAAATAGACAGATGGATAGACAGATGGATAGACAGATGGATAGACAGATAAATAGACAGACGGACGGACGGACGGACGGACGGACGGACGGACGGACGGACGGACGGACGGACGGACGGACGGACGGACGGACGGACGGACGGACGGACGGACGGACGGACGGACGGACGGACGGACGGACGGACGGACGGACGGACGGACGGACGGACGGACGGACGGACGGACGGACGGACGGGCCCCAGGCAGCATCTGTGGGGAGAATCACAGAGAAACCGTGCAAGGGAAGAGGGGGTGGTGGAGGCAGAGCTCAGCCTCCCTCTTCAGGTGGACGATGGACCAGAGGAGAATGAGGGAGGACGGAGGGAGGCTTGAGCTAGTGAGCAAAACACTGCCATCACCAGCTACTGAGATTAACACACTCTACACCAGCCATCTGCTCGTCCCCAGTAAACCACTCTGAAATGCCGCGGCACATATATTTCCCTGGATAATTACTTCATCTAAACTGCTTCTTCTTAGTAAATTAGTAAACTATCTTAAAATTAATTATGAATAGCCTATTACGTCTATTAGCTAATTACCTATTAGTTCATTGCGAATAGCCTATCTTTAGTGCCTGTCCATCCCCAATTCAAAATCCTACTGAACTTTCATCATATTATCTGGTTCCCTCCACTGGCAAGAAATTGTTGCATTTCCTGATGCTGCAAAAGGCATTAGACAACTTTGGATGCATTAGATGCAGAGCGCTGAGGAAGAGTCACACGGACTCGAAATGTTAACTCTCTTTCTCTCTGTCTACATGTGCTGCGAGACCTGCTGACTTTGTCCAGCATTTTCTGTCTTCTTAAAAAAAAAAAATTCAGGTGCATTAGTTCTCCTTCAACACCCGCCTCCGATGGCGTAGATTGGTAGATCTGATTGAAACTTACAGAATACTGAAAGGCCTGGATAGAGTGGGACGTGGGGAAGATGTTTCCATGAGTAGGAGAGACTAGGACCCGAGGGCACAGAGTAAAGGGAAGACCTTTTAGAACAGAGATGAGGAGAAACTTCTATAGCCAGAGAGTGGTGAATCTATGGAATTCATTGCCACAGAAGGCTGTGGAGGCCAGGTCATTGAGTGTATTTAAGACCGAGGATAGATAGGTTCTTGATTGATAAGGGGATCAAAGGTGACGGGGAGAAGGCGGGAGAATGGGGTTGAGAAACTTATCAGCCGTGATTGAATGGCGGGGCAGACTCGATGGGCCGAATGGCCTAATTTCTGCTCCTATGGTCTTATGGCTACTGGTCCAGTGACGGCTGCACTGTTCAAATCGCCATTATCCTCTTCAACACCCTCCTGGAGCATTCCAAGAACTCAGTGCCCCTCCGGCCGCTGGTGCTACCACAATTTCCTCCACACTTGCCATTCGTGGCCGGGCACCCAAATGACCCTACCCACCCCCAACCCCACCCCTCCCTCTCAATCTCTCCCACCTCTCCACTCCCCCCTCCTGTTTTCTGACTTTGCTAAAGCATTGGTTTTGGGCACAACCCTTGTTGGCCTATCTTAACACCGTTGTGTGCTAAGGTGTCAAAACTGTGGTTGTGTTTTGAGTAGCGCCACAATGGAGGAGATGTCACATGGGTCACCCGCTCTCCACCAATCGCGATCGAGTAGCAGGCAGAGCGCAGAA
>NW_027597658.1:0-70867 GCF_964194155.1 Cetorhinus maximus
ACATGGGGAAGAAAGCTGGTGAGAGAGAGAGAGAGGGACATTGCAAGAAAGCTGGTGAGAGAGAGAGAGAGAGAGAGACAGGGCAAGAAAGCTGGTGAGAGAGAGAGAGACAGGGCAAGAAAGCTGGTTAGAGAGAGAGAGAGGGACAGGGCAAGAAGCTGGTGAGAGAGAGAGAGAGAGAGAGAGACAGGGCAAGAAAGCTGGTTAGAGAGCGAGAGAGGGACAGGGCAAGAAAGCTGGTGAGAGAGAGAGAGACAGGGCAAGAAAGCTGGTGAGAGAGAGAGAGAGACGGACAGGGCAAGAAAGCTGGTGAGAGAGAGGAGAGAGAGAGAGACAGGGCAAGAAAGCTGGTTAGAGAGAGAGAGAGAGGGACAGGGCAAGAAAGCTGAGAGAGAGAGAGAGAGACAGGGCAAGAAAGCTGGTGAGAGAGAGAGAGAGGGATAGGGGAAGAAAGCTGGAGAGAGAGAGACAGTTAGGGCAAAAAAGCAGGTGAGAGAGAAGAGAGAGAGAGGGCAAGAAAGCTGGTGAGAGAGAGAGAGAGGGATAGGGGAAGAAAGCTGGAGAGAGAGAGAGAGTTAGGGCAAGAAAGCTGGTGAGAGAGAGAGAGAGAGAGAGAGAGACAGGGCAAGAAAGCTGGTGAGAGAGTGCGAGAGAGACAGGGCAAAAATCAGGTGAGAGAGAGAGAAGACAGGGCAAGGAAGCTGGTGAGAGAGAGAGAGAGAGAGAGAGAGAGACAGGGCAAGAAAGCTGGTGAGAGAGAGAGAGACAGGGCAAGAAAGCTGGTGAGAGAGAGAGAGAGAGACAGGGCAAGAAAGCTGGTGAGAGAGAGGGAGAGACAGGGCAAGAACACTGGTGAGAGGGAGAGAGAGAGACAGGGCAAGAAAACTGGTGAGAGAGAGAGAGGCAGGGCAAGAAAGCTGGTGAGAGAGAGAGAGAGACAGGGCAAGAAAGCAGGTGAGAGAGAGAGAGAGGGACAGGGCAAGAAAGCTGGTGAGAGAAAGAGAGAGAGAGAGAGACAGGACAAGAAAGATGGTGAGAGAGAGAGTGAGACAGGTCAAGAAAGATGGTGAGAGAGAGAGAGAGAGACAGGGCAAGAAACTGGTGAGAGAGAGAGACAGGGCAAGATATCTGGTGTGAGAGAGAGAGAGAGGCAGGGCAAGAAAGCTGGTTATGAGAGACAGAGAGAGAGAGACAGGGCAAGAAAGCTGGTGAGAGAGAGAGAGAGACAGGGTCAGAAAGCTGCGGAGATAGAGAGAGAGAGACAGGGCAAGAAAGCTGGTGTGTGTGAGACAGAGAGAGACAGGGCAAGAAAGCTGGTGAGAGAGAGAGAGAGAGACAGGGCAAGAAAGCTGGTGAGAGAGAGAGAGAGACAGGTCAAGAAAGCTGGTGAGAGAGAGAGAGACAGGGCAAGAAAGCTGGTGAGAGAGAGAGAGAGACAGGGCAAGAAAGCTGGTGAGAGAGAGAGAGAGAGCAGGGCTAGAAAGCTGGTGAGAGAGAGAGAGAGAGAGAGAGAAACAGGGCAAAAAAGCTGGTGAGAGAGAGATAGAGAGACAAGGCAAGAAAGTTGGTGAGAGAGAGAGAGAGAGAGACAGGTCAAGAAAGCTGGTGTGAGAGAGAGAGTCTGGACAAAAAAGCTGGTGAGATGGAGAGAGAGCGAGAGAGAGAGAGACAGGGCAAGAAAGCTGGTGAGAGAGCGAGATAGACAGGGCAAGAAAGCTGGTGAGAGAGAGAGAGAGCGGGCATGAGCGCTGGTGAGAGAGAGGAGGAGAGATAGAGCATGAAAGCTGGTGAGAGGGAGAGAGAGAGACAGGGCAAGAAAACTGGTGAGTAACAGAGAGAGAGAGAGAGACAGGGCAAGAAAGCTGGTGAGAGAGAGAGAGGCAGGGCAAGAAAGCTGGTGAGACAGAGAGAGAGAGAGACAGGGCAAGAAAGCTGGTGAGAGAGAGAGAGAGGGACAGGGCAAGAAAGCTGGTGAGAGAGAGAGATAGAGAGACAGGGCAATATAGCTGGTGAGAGAGAGATAGAGAGAGAGAGACAGGGCAATATAGCTGGTGAGAGAGAGAGAGACAGGGCAAGAAAGCTGGTGACAGAGAGAGAGAGAGAGAGAGACAGTGCAAGAAAGCTGGTGAGAGAGAGAGAGAGACAGGGCAAGGAAGCTGGGGAGATAGAGAGTGCGAGACAGGGCAAGAAAGATGGTGAGAGAGAGAGAGAGACAGGGCAAGAATGCTGGTGAGAGGGAGAGAGAGACAGGGCAAGAAAGCTGGGGAGATAGAGAGAGCGAGACAGGGCAAGAAAGATGGTGAGAGAGAGAGAGAGACAGGGCAAGAAAGCTGGGGAGATAGAGAGAGCGAGACAGGGCAAGAAAGATGGTGAGAGAGAGAGAGACAGGGCTAGAAAGCTGGGGAGAAAGTGAGAGCGAAACAGGGCAAGCAAGCTGGTGTGAGAGAGAGAGAGTGACAGGGCAAGAAAGCTCGTGAGAGAGAGAGTGAGAGACAGGGCAAGAAAGATGGTGAGAGAGAGAGAGAGAGACAGGGCAAGAAAAATGGTGAGAGAGAGAGAGAGAGAGAGACTGGGCAAGAAAGCTGGTGAGAGGGAGAGAGAGACAGGGTAAGAAAGATGGTGAGAGAGAGAGAGAGAGACAGGGAAAGAAAGATGGTGGGAGAGATAGAGAGACAGGGCAAGAAATCTGTTGAGAGAGATAGAGGGAGAGAGAGACAGGGCAAGAAAGCTGGTGAGAGAGAGAGAGAGAGAGACAGGGCAAGAAAGCTGGTGTGAGAGAGACATTAGTCCCTCTTCCCAGAGGTCCTGACTTAGTTTATCCCTCACTGCCGTCTACCTGCATGGACTGAATGGGCCGAATGGCTTCCTGAGCCGCGATGACTCTATGAACCTCCCTTTAATGGCTCCTCGATTGCCTCCCAGTGCTGGAGAGAATTGTAAATACCGGGGACAAGCTAAGGTGAGTTTGGGAGCTTCTAACATTTGAAGAAGGGGGATAGGGACGGGAAAGGTTAACCCTGTCTCTCTCTCCACAGACGCTCTCACAGCTGCTGAGTTTCACTCCAGCATTTTCCGCTTTGATTTCCCATTCCCAGCATTGGCAGTGTTTAGCTTTTACCTGAAGCTCAGTTTGTTGTTGGGGGATGGAGAAGCTCTCCTCCCATTGGTGAAGAATTGTAAATCTCGGGTTCAAGCGATGGTTGGGTTGTGGTGGGGAAGGCAGGGAGACCCATCCCATTGGTTAGAAATCACATTGATTCAGGCCGATTGGAGACTTGCTCGATATAGAGAACAAACCAGCGCGGCTTGGGGGTGGTGTGGGTGTGGGGGTGTAGGGGTGGGGGTGTGGGGGCATGGGGGTGGGGGTGGGGGGGTGGGGGTGCTTGCGGTGTGGGGGTGGGGGTGGGGTTGTGGGGGTGGGGGTCTGGGGGTGTGGGTGTGGGGCGGAAGGGGTAGACACTTGGGGGACACCAGAGGTTCGGGCCGGGGAACAGAAAGAGAAGCCATTGCCAGTTATTCTCTGGCGACCTGTACATTGGAAAGTAGATTCAGTGTAAGTGAAGGGGAACTGAAAGGGGCGGGTGTGGGGACACCTGACGCTATTGGGTGGATCATGAGGGCCAATCAAAACAGCCGGGATATTGACAGAGGAAAGCAGCGTGGGTATAATTGGATAGTTGCTTCAGAGAGACGACACGTGCTCGATGGGCCGAATGGCCCTCTTCTCTGCTGTATTACTCTTACCTTAATCGCAGAAAGATATTTCTACAAACCTTCCCCAGTTCAATCCTTACACAGGGCCGTCTCTGTTGATTAACACATAATCGCCCAGCGAGACACATTGAATCACTGATTCCAGTTACTGTTACTCTCAGTGAGTGACCTTTCCCTTCAACGTGCCCAAGGTGGACCCAATCCTCACCCTGTCTGTGTGGGTGTGTGTGTGTGATTATTAACTACAGATTATACTCTGAGTTCATATAAAGAGCTCCTGTAGCCCAGGCAGTTCAGTGTGGCTCTGAGGAGCTCAGTGGAAGATGAGGAAGGCACTGCTCTTGGTGCTGGTGCTCCTGGTGCTGGGAGACATCATCGCTGCAAGGTATATTTACGAAGGTTAGTGAATCTCTCGGTCGCTAATCAAAGAAACCATTCAAAGAAACAGAAGTAGGCCATTCACCCACATTTGGAGCACTGTGCACAGTTGAGGCCTCCATATCCTTCGGGTAGACTACACCCGGAGCACTGCGCAAAGTTCTGGTCTCCATATCCCTCAGATAGACAACACTTGAAGCACTGTGCTCAGTTCTGCTCTCCATTACGCTTGGTTAGTCCACCCATCAAACGCTGTGAGTAGTCCTGTTCTCCATGTCCTTTATCTATACCTCACAGACCAAACTGATGATTGTGCAATATCGGGATGTGTCAGTGAAAGGGGGACTTCAATATTTAGGGTGATAGAAAATAAATGTTTGAGCGAGAGTCGAGGGTCCTTACTGGTGGCATCAACAGCGGTATCCTTTCTGCATTTCAGGTTTTTTCTCTGTATGTGACAGCATTGAAGGGGGCAGCTGTCGACCGGGATTCTGCCGCAGAAAAAAGAGATTCAACGACCGCACGTGCTATTGGTGGACTGGATGCTGCCTGACCAAGCGAAACATAAAAGGACCAATCCGGGATGGGAAACCAAGGCCAGTGACTCTAGTCTCAACTCCAAGGCCAGAGACCCCAGCACCGTCTAGAGGCTCCACGGACTGTGTAGGGCCCGTGCCCCCTGACCCACTGGTTCCTGGATCATGTGAATAAAACTGGCTGCGTTGGTCACCGCCTCTTGTCCGTGTCTCATTTCTCAATCGGATCGGTGTGTCTCCACATTGACAGGGAGGGAAGGGGGAGGTCAGACAATGTCAGGGCCACATTCAGGCCCTGTAGCTCCAGCATAATCATTTCCACAGAGTCATGCCTCAGAGCCATTGTCCCAGACGTGTCCATCACCATCCCTGGGTATGTCCCTGTCCCTCCGGCAGTGACTCAGTGCTCTGCAGGCGGGAGGGAGTTTCCATTGGAGTCCTCAAAATTGACTCATGACATCAGGTCAAACATGGGCAAGAAAATGGCGCCTTCTGATTCTCATCTACTGCCCTCCCTCAGCCGATCATCCAGCACAAGTGCTCTTGGAGTAAAGGGCTGTTTGTCAGATTGGAGCATGTAGACAGTGCTGTTCCCCCAATTACTAACATCAGGAATACGGTGACATTCCAAAACTTGTCGATGAAACAATACTTGAAGTCATGGCAACCAGTGAGGACGATAGATATCGATGGAAACAGGACGTAGATAGGAGGGCAGAATGGGCAGAAAAGTGGCAGATGGAATTTTGTAGAGAGGGGTATGAGGTGATGCATTTTGACAGAAGGAATATGGAGAGGCATTATGGGCTACATGACACAATTTTCAAAACCGTTCAGAGACAGAGGGATATGGGGTGATCCGAAATTTTATCTTTGACATTTGGCAGGGCAGGATGAGAGAGCTGTTAGTGAAGCGTGGAGGGAATTGGGCTCCATTGCTTAAAATTCCTTCATGCAATGTGGGCATCGCTGGCCAGGCCAGAATTTAATGCCCCTCACAAATTGCCCCTTGAGAAGGTGCTGATGTGCTGCTGCAGTCCCAGTTGTGTAGGTACACCCACAGAAATGTTAGGGAGGGAGTTCCAGGATTTTGACCCAGCGACAGTGAAAGAACGGCCGACATATTCCCAAGTCAGGATGTTGAGTGGCTCAGAGGCGAAATTCCAGGTGGTGGTATTCCCATGTGTCTGCTGCCCTTGTCCTCCTAGATGGTAGAGGAGGTAGATTTGGTCAGCGCTATCGAAGGAGCCTTGGTGAGTTGCTGCATTGCATCTTGTATATGGTACACACTGCTGCTACTGTGCGTCGGTGGTGGAGGGAGTGAATATTTGTGGATGGGGCGCCGATCAAGTGGGGCTGCTTTGTCCTGGATGGTGTCGAGCTTCTTGAGTGTTGTGGGAGCCGCACTCATCCAGTCAAGTGGAGAGTATTCCATCGTAGTCCTGACTGGTGCCTTGTCGATGGTGGACAGGTTTTGGGGAGTCAGGAGGTGAGTTACTCTCCGCACGATTCTCAGCCTCTGACCTGCTTTTGTAACCACAGTATTTATATGGCTGGTCCAGTTCAGTTTCTGGTTATTGGTAACCCCCAGGATGAAGTTAGTGGACGATTCAGTGATGGTAATGGCATTGAAAGTCAAGGGGCGATGGTTAGATTCTCCCTTGTTGCAGATGATCATTACCTGACACTCAAAAATTCAGGTATTGGGGACAAAATCAGTTGAAGCTACTCTGAATAATGATAAAGCCCTGGTTAGGCCGCAGCTAGATTAATACATCCAGCTCTGATCACCACACATGAGGGAGGATGTGAGAGCCCTGGAGGGGCTGCTGAGGATATTTAGAAGATTAAAGCCTGTGTATTGTCCACACAGACGGGCAGTGAGCTGCTGGACCCTATCCTGTGCTGATTCATTCCTGTCAGATCCTCACACCTTTTTCAAGGCTGTCAGACAGGATGGCACCTGGTGTCCGGTCAGTTCCGTGTTCCAGGGAAATATTTAACAGGCCGGTAAACTGCTCAAAGTGACTGATTTGTGCTTCAGCTCTGATGGTCGACATGGAACTCTTTACACACACATTGCGTTCCCGACATCTCCAAACTTTCATCCCAATCCTGGATTCAGGAGAGTAGTTTAGTCTCCAGCTAATGCCCATCACTGGGAGACAATTGAAGACCCATTAAAGGGAGGTTCATAGAGTCATCACGGCTCAGGAAGCCATTCAGCCCATCCAGTCCAGGCAGATAGACGACAGTGAGGGAAAAACGAAGACAGGACCCCTGGGAAGAGGGAATGGATAGGGGGTTGTGGGAATGAGGTAACCGAGAGCAGAATTTCCAGGGTTGGAGATACCGAGTAGGGCAGCAATAAAGATGTGAGCGGGCGGGTGGGAGAGTAGCTATGTTCTCTAGAAGGGGAGGGTGGAGTCTGTACCTCTGTGTGATCTCAGTCACACCAGAGAAGTATCAAGGTCTCATTGGGAGAAGTGAGTGATACTCTGGCCCTACAACGGATAGATCACACTTGGAGCACTGTGTCCAATTCTGGTCTCATTATCCCTCGGTTAGACCGCACTCGTAGCACTGGGCACAGTTTTGGCCTCCATATCCCTCTGTGCGGCCACACTTGGCGCACTGGACACAGTTATGGTCCCTATATCGCTTGGCCTGGCTACACTTGGAGCACTGTACACAATTCTGGCCTCCATTTACGTTAGCCTGACACACTTGGTGCACTGTGGGCAATGCTGGTGCCCATATCCCTCATTTGGACCACATCTGGAGCACTGTGCACAGATCAGGTCTCACTAATCCTCGGTTCGAGCGTGCTTGGAACTGTGCGGATGATTCTGGCTGCCAAATCCATCTTTCAGACCATACCTGGACCACATTGCACAGTTCTGATCTGTATATCCCTTGGCCTGGCCAGACTTGGAGGACTGTGCACAGTCCTGGTCTCCATTTCCCTCGGTTAGACCCCACTCAGAAAATTGTGCACACTTATGTCCTCCATATCCCTCAGTTGACCACGCTTGGACACTGTTCTCAGTTCTGGTCTCCAAACCCTCGGTTGAACCACTTCTGGGACACAGTGCACAGTTCTCGTCTTCATATCACATGGTTAGACCACATTTCGTGCACTGTGCAGAGATCTGCTCTCCATATCCCTTGGCCTGGCCACACTTGGAGCACGGTGCCCATTTCTGGTCTCCATAATCCATAGTTAAGCCACACTTGGTGCACCATGCACGGTTCTGGTCTCCATAAACATTGGTTAGACCACTCTTGGAGCATTGTGCACAGTTCTGGCCTCCATGTCCTGGGGTCAGGCCACACCTGGAGCACTCTGCACAGTTCTGGTCTCCAAATCCCATAGTTAGACCACACTCAGATCACTGTGCACAATTTTGGCCTCCATAGCCCTCGGTTGACGTCACTTGGAGCAGTGTGCACAGTTCTGGCCACTATATCCGTCAGTCCGGCCACACCTGGAGCACTGCGCGCAGTGATGCCCTCCATATCTCTCAGCTAAACTGCTCATAGTGACTGATTTGTGCTTCAGCTCTGATGGCCGACATGGAACTCTTTATACACACATTGCATTCCAGACATCTCCAACCTTTCATCCCACTCCTGGATACAGGATTGTAGTTTAGTCTCCAGCTAATGCCCATCACTGGGAGACTATTAAATAACCAATAACGGGAGGTTCATAGAGTCCTCACGGCTCAGGAAGCCATTCGGCCCATCCAGGCAATGCAGATAGACGGCATTGAGGGATCAATGAGGACAGGGGCCCTGGTAAGAGGGAATGGATAGAGGGTTGTGGGAATGAGGTAAAAGGGAGGGAATCTTGCAGGGCTGGAGGTGCCGAGTGGGGAAACATTTGAGATGTGGGGTGTTGGGGGTGGTGGTGTTTGGGGGGATAGGAGGGGTTGGGATAGATGATAGTGGCTCTAGAAGGAGGGGTGGAGGCTGTATCTCTGGGTGAGCTCAGTCACACCAGAGAAGGACCATGGTCTCACTGGGCACAGTGAGTGATATACACTGACCCTACACAGGATAGAGTTCACGATGCTGAACACAGCCCCCGGAAATGCCGACTGGAGGATTGTCCGGGCCCCTGACTGCAGACTCACTGTAGGGTGTGGGGTTGGGGAAATTATAGCCCCGGATTTAAAATAAAACACAAATAGCGGTGATGGTGAGAGTGAAACTAGTGGATTGTGGTAAAGACCCAACCTGGTTGACTCATGTCCCTTAGGGAAGAGAATCTGCCATCTCAGGAATCCATTCAGCCCATCTAGTCCATGCTGATAGACGGCAGTGAGGGATCAATGAGGTGAGCACACTTGGGACGAGGGAATAGATAGAGGGTTGTGGGAATGAGGTAGTAGAGAGCAGATTTTCCAGGGTTGGAGGAACCGAGTGGGGAGAGAAATAAGATGTGAGGGGGCGGGTGGGAGAGGAGATAGGGGTTTTGGAATGAGGGATGGAGACTTTATCTCTGAGTGAGCTCAGTCTCACAAGAGAAGGATCAGGGTCTCATTGGGAGCAGTGAGTGATACACTGACCCTACAAAGGATAGGCCACACTTGGAGCACTGTGCACAGTTCTTGTCTCTGTATCGCTCGGTTAGACCACACTTAGAGCACTGTGCACCGTTCGGGCCTCTATATCCCTTGGCCTGACACACCTGGAGCACTGTGCACAGTTCTGGTCTCCATATCCCTCGGTTAGACCACACTCGGAGCACTGTGCACACTTTTGGCCTCCACATCACTCGGTTGAAGACACTTTGAGCTCTGTGCACAGGTCTGGCCTCCATATCCCTCTGTTCAGCCACGCCTGGAGCACTATACACTGTTATTGCCTCCATATCCCTCGGTTAGACCACACTTGGAGTACTTGACACAGTTATGGGCTCCATAACCCTTGGCCTGGCCACACTTGGAGCACTGGGCACAGTTCTGTTCTACATACCCATCGGGCAGACCACACTTGGAGCACTGGGCACAGTTCTGGTCTCCATATCCCTCAGTTAGACATCGCTTGGAGCACTGGGCAAAGTTCTGGTCTCCAAATCCCTCAGTTAGACCACACTCGGAGCACTGCGCACAGTTTTGGCCTCCATGTCCCTCGCTTGACCACACTTGGTGCACTGTGCACAGTTTTGGCCTCCACATCAATCGGTTGGAGGCACTTTGAGGACTGTGTACAGTTCTGGTGTCCATAACCCTCTGTTCGTCCACACTAGGAGCACTATACACAGTTATGGCCTCCATATCCCTCGGTTAGACCACATTTGGAGTCCTTGACAAAGTTATGGTCTCCATATCCCTTGGCCTGGCCACACTTGGAGCACTGTGCACAGTTCTGTTCCCCATACCCATCGGGCAGACCACACTTGGAGCACTCTGCAAAGTTCTGGTCTCCGTGTCCCTCAGTTACAACACAGTCTGACCCACCTGGTTGAGTCATGTCCCTTAGGGAAGGGATTCTGCCATCTCAGGAATCCATTCAGCCCATCTAGTCCACGCTGATAGATAAACAGACAGACAGACAGACAAACAGAGAGATAGAGACGGACAGCCAGGCAGGCAGACAGACAGTCAGACAGATAGGCAGACAGAATGACAGACAGACAGACTGTCAGAGAGACAGGCAGACGGACAGACAGTCAAATTGACAAAGTGAGAGAAAAGGAGAGAGAAAAGGAAAAGCAGATAAAGAGAGAAATAATGAAATGAAGATTTGGGTTTATATGGAACCCTTCACCAGGGCAATGCAACATTCATCACAGTCAATTACGTCACATTGAGGGACAGTCACTGTTTTAATCCACATTGTGTGACAGCCAATTTGTGCACAGCAAGATCCCAGCAGCAATGCAATACTGACTGGATAATATGTGATCGTGGTGTTGGCCGATGGATAAAAATTGGCCCCAGGACACCAGGTAGAGCTCCCCAACTCTTCCCCCAATGGAGATCGTGGGAGATTTCCGAGGGCGGGAGATTAGGGAACCAGTAGAAACAGATTTTATTTCATTGACAAAAGAACTAGATGGAGGATGATGAGAATTTCCGTTTATTAACGGATGCACTCTCTACAGGTTAGATCTGAATGTACATCAGTTAGACTAAACTTTGGGCCCTTGAGGGCCGTGACTGTTGGCATCAATGATGTCTTCCTTTCTCTTTCCAAGGTCGAGCCTTGGGATGTAGTAAAACTGGAGAGTCCTGTAGACCACTTAGATGCAAGGAAGGTGAGACTGAGACGATGGAGAAATGCTTCCTCGTTTTTAAGTGCTGCAAGGCTCACTGAGTAACAAGAAGGGGAAATGTCCCCCTGTGAGAGCCGCCTGAGGCTCCGATTGAAGCTATCTGTAATTCCTGTAATTCTGCTTCTGACACATTGTGTGGATCCAATGACCCCTGGCCCACTGCTTTCTGGATCATGTGAATAAAACTGGCTGCATCGATCACCGCCTCTTGTCCGTGTCTCATTTCTCACTCGGATCGGTGAGTCTCCATATTGACAGGGAGGGAGGGGAGGTCAGACAATGGCAGGGTCACATTGACATCTTATAACTCCAATGTAGACACACTCACAGAAACATAACGTAAAGACAATGCGCTAATCGTGTGCCCCCCATTCCCTGGGTATCCCGTGACCCTCTGACAGGACTGTCCCCACCAGAGGTGACAGAGCAGTGACATTCAGTCGGGAGAGGCTGGTCCTGGGAGTCCTCAACAAGACCACAGTCTCTCTGATGTCACAAGACATGAGGGCAAACAGGGGAAGGGAAACATCCTGCTGACTCCCACCTACCGCTCTCCCCAATCTGATCAATCTCTCCTCCTCCATGTTAAACACCACACGGAGGAAGCACTGAGCGTATCGAGGGCACATAATGTTCTCTGCTGTGGGACCTGCATGTCCATCACCAAGAGTGGCTCAGGGTCACCGTTACAGACCCAGGTGGCCGAGCCCTGAAAGGCAGAATAGGCCTGAGGCAGGTGAACCAACAAGAGGGAAGATTCTACTCCACCCCATCCTCACCAATCTACCTGCTGCAGATACATCTGTCCCTGACGGTGTTGGTAGGAATGACCACCGCACAGTCCTTGCTCCAGGTCTGTCAGGCCAAGGGATATGGAGGCCAGGACTGTGCACAGTGCTTTGTGTGTGGTCGATACACTGTAGGGCCAGTGTATCACTCACTTCTCCCAATGAGACCATGATCCTTCTCTGGTGTGACTGAGCTCACCCACAGGTACAGCCTCTACCCTCCTCTTCTAGAGTAACTAGCTCCTCTCCCAACTGCCCCCTCACATCTTAATTGCTGCCCCATTCGGTACCTCCAACACTGGAAATTGTGCCCTCGATTACCTCATTCCCACAAGCCCATATCCATTCCCTCTTCCCAGTGATCCTATCTTCATTTATCCCTCACTGCTGTTTATCTGCATGGACTGGATAGGAAGAATTGCTTCCTGAGCCGTGATGACTCTATGAATCTCCCTCTAATGGGTCTTCAATTGACTACCAGTGATGGACATTTGCTGGAGATTAAACTACTCTCCTGTGTCCAGTCACTATGAGCAGTTTACCGGCCTGTTAAATATTTCCCTGGAACACGGAACTGACCGGACACCAGGTGCCATCCTGTCTGACAGCCTTGAACAAGGTGTGAGGATCTGACAGGAATGAATCAGCACAGGATAGGGTCCAGCAGCTCACTGCCTGTTTGTGTGGACAATACACAGGCTTTAATCTTCTAAATATCCTCAGCAGCCCCTCCAGGGCTCTCACATCCTCTCTCATGTGTGGTGATCAGAGCTGGATGTATTAATCTAGCTGTGTCCTAACCAGGGCTTTATAATTGTTCAGAGTATCTTCCCCTGATTTTGTCCCCAATACCTGTATTTTTGAGTGCCAGGCGATGACCATCTGCAACAAGGGAGAATCTAACCATCGCCTCTTGACATTCAATGCAATTACCATCACTGAATCCCCCACTAATTTCATCCTGGGGGTTACCATTGACCAGAAAATGAACTGGACCAGCCATATAAATACTGTGGCTACAAGAGCAGGTCAGAGGTTGGGAATCCTGCGGAGAGTAACTCACCTGCTGACGTGCCAAAACCTGTCCACCCTCTACAAGGCACCAGTCAGGAATGTGATGGAATACTCTCCTCTTGCCTGGATGAGTGCGGCTCCCACAACACTCAAGAAGCTCGACACCATCCAGGACAAAGCAGCCCCGCTTGATCAGTACCCCATCCACAAACATTCAACCCCTGCACCACCGACGCACAGTAGCAGCAGTGTGTACCATCTACCAGATGCACTGCAGCGACTCACCAAGGCTCCTTCAATAGCTCTGCACAAACCCACGAACTCTACAATCTAGAAGGACAAGGGCAGCAGACACATGGGAAAACCACCAACTGGAAGTTCCCCTCTGAGCCACTCACCATCCTGACTTGGAAATATATCGGCCGTTCCTTCACTGTCGCTGGGTTTAGTCCTGGAACTCGTTCCCTAACAGCGCTATGGATGTACCTACAACACAGGGACTGCAGCGGCTCACCACCACCTTCTCAAGGGGCAAATTGGGAGGGGCTTTAAATGCTGGTCTAGCCAGTGATGCCCACATCCCATGAATGAATTTTAAGCAATGGAGCCCAATACCCTCCACGCTTCACTAACTGCTCTCTCATCCTGCCCTGCCAAATATCAAAGATAAAATTTCGGAACACCCCATATCCCTCTGTCTCTGAACGCTCAAGAAAATTGTGTCATGTAGCCCATAATGCCTCTCCCTATTCCTTCTGTCAAAATGCATCAACTCATACCCCTCTCTACAAAATTCCATCTGCCCCATTTCTGCCCATTCTGCACTCCTTTCTACGTCCAGTTTCCATCGATATCTATCGTCCTCACTGGTTGCCATGACTTCAAGTATTGTTTCATCGACAAGTTTTGGAATGTCACCGTATTCCTGATGTCAGTAATTGGGGGAACAGCACTGTCTACATGCTCCAATCTGACAAACAGCCCTTTACTCCAAGAGCACTTTCGCTGGATCATCGGCTGAGTGAGGGCAGTAGACGAGAATCAGAAGGAGCCATTATCTTGCCCATGTTTGATCTGATGTCATGAGTCAATATTGAGGACTCAAATGGGAACTCCCTCCCGCCTGCAGAGCACTGAGTCACTGTCGGTGGGACAGGGACATACCCAGGGATGGTGATGGACACGTCTGGGACAATGGCTCTGAGGCATGACTCTGTGAAAATGATTATGCAGGAGCTACAGGACCTGAATGTGGCCCTGCCATTGTCTGACTTCCCCTTCCCTCCATGTCAATGTGGAAACTCACCGATCCGAGTGAGAAATAAGACACGGACAAGAGGCGGTGACCAATGCAGCCAGTTTTATTCACATGATCCAGGAACCAGTGGGTCAGGGGGCACGGGCCCTACACAGTCCGTGGAGCCTCTAGACGGTGTTGGAGTCACGGGCATTGCGGACCCAAACGTGGTTCCTCCTTTTATGATACACTTCACCACGCAGCATTCATACAACCAATAGCACTTGTGGCGTGTCAAACCCTCGTTTCTGCAGCACTGTCCCCATTGACAGGTGCCCCCTTTATTTCTGTCACATGCAGAGACAACACCTGAAATGCAAAAAGGAATCCGCTGTTGATGCCAGCAGAAAGGATCCTCGACTCTCCGTCAAACAATTATTAAGTATCACCCTAAATGTAGTAGTCCCCCTTTAACTACCACTACCCTTTAACTAACACAAATACTTAACTATTGCCTGTTTGGTCTGTGAGGCCTAGACAAAGGACATGGAGAAGAGGACTACTCACAGCGTTCGATGGGTGGCTTATCCAAGCGATATGGAGAGCAGAACTGTGCACAGTGCTCCGAGTGTGGTCCAGCTGAGGGATTTGGAACCATAACTGTGCAATGTGCTTCAAGTGTGGCCAGGCCAAGGGAAATTGAGAGCAGAACTGTGCACAGAGCTCCATGTGTGGCCAGGCCAATGGATATGGAGAGCGGAACTGCGCACAATGTTCCAAGTGTGGTCTAACAGGGTTATGAAGATTAGAACTGTGCACAGTACTCCAAATGTGGCCCAACCACGGGATATGGAGACAAGAACTGTGCACAGTGCTCTAATTGTGGCCTAACCGATCGATATACAGACCAGAAAAGTGCCCAGTGTTGCAGGTGTTTCAGGCCGAGGGATAAGGCGACCAGAACTGCGCACATTGCTCTACGTGTGGTCCAACAGAGAGATATAGAGCCCAGAACTGTGCACAGGGCTCCGAGTGTGGTCTATCCTTTGTAGGGCGAGAGTATCAATCTATTCTTCCAATGAGACCATGATCCTTCTCTGGTGTGACTGAGCTCACCCACAGGTACAGCCTCTACCCTCCCTTTCTAGAGAACCTAGTTCCTCTACCACGTGGCCCCTCACACATATCATGGCTCCCCACTCAGTACCTTCAACTTTGGAAATTCTGCAGACGATTACCTCATTCCCACAACCCCCTATCAATTCCCTCTTCCCAGGGGTCCTGTCTTCATTTATCCCTCACTGCCTTCTATCTGCATGGACTGGATGGGCTGAATGGCTTCCTGAGCCGTGATGACTCTATGATCCTCCCTTTGATGGGTCTTCAATTATCTCCCAGTGATGGGCATTAGCTGGAGACTAAACTACTCTCCTGTATCCAGGATTGGGATAAAAGTTTGGAGATGTCTGGAATGCAATGTGTGGATAAAGAGTTCCATGTCGGCCTACAAAGCTGAAGCGCAAATCATTCACTTTGAGCAGTTTACCGGCCTGTTAAATATTTCCCTGGAACATGGAACTGACCGGAAATCAGGTGCCATCCTGTCTGACAGCCTTGAACAAGGTGTGAGGAACTGACAGGAATGAAACAGCACAGGATAGGGTCCAGCAGCTCACTGCCCGTCTGTGTGGACAATACACAGCCTTTAATCTTCTAAATATCCTCAGCAGCCCCTCCAGGGCTCTCACATCCTCCCTCATGTGTGGTGATCAGAGCTGGATGTATTAATCTAGCTGCGGCCTAACCAGGGCTTAATAATTGTTCAGAATAAGTTCCCCTGATTTTGCACTCAGTACCTCTACTTATGAGTGTCAGGCAATGACCATCTCCAACAAGAGAGAATCTAACCATCGCCCCTTGACATTCAATGCCATTACCACCACTGAATCTCCCACTATCAAAATCCTGGGTGTTACCACTGACCAGAAACTGAACTGGACCAGCCATATAAATAATGTGGTTACAAGAGCAGGTCAGAGGCTGGGGATGCAGCGGAGAGTAACTCTCCTCCTGACTCCCCAAAAGCCTGTCCACCAACGGCAAGGCTCAAATCAGGATTTTGTTGGAATACTCTCCACTTGCCTGGATGAGTGCAGCTCCCACAACGCTGAAGAAGCTCGACACCATCCAGGACAAAGCAGCCCTCCTTGATCAGGACCCCATCCAGAAACATTCACTCCATCCACCACCGACGCACAGTGGCTGCAGTGTGTACCATCTACAAGAAGCACTGCAGGAACTCACCAAGGCTCCATCAACAACATCTTGCGAACTGAAGGCCTCTGCCGTCTAGAAGGACAAGGGCAGCAGAGACATGGGAACACCACCATCTCGAAGTTCCCCTCTGAGCCAATCACCAACCTGACTTGGAAATATATCGGCCGTTCCTTCACTGTCGCTGGGTCAAAATCCTGGAACTACCTCTCTAACAGCTCTATGGATGTATCTACACCACAGGGACTGCAGCGGCTCACCGCCACCTTCTCAAGGGGCAATTTGTGAGGGGCATTAAATGCTGGCCTAGTCAGCAATGCCCGCATTCCATGAATGAATTTTAAACAATGGAGCCCAATATCCTCCACGCTTCACTAACTGCTCTCTCATCCTGCCCTGCCCAATGTCAAAGATAAAATTTCCGAACACCCCATATCCCTCTGTCTCTGAACGCTCTTTAAAATTGTGTCATGTAGCCCATAATGCCTCTCCCTATTCCTTCTGTCAAAATGCATCACCTCATACCCCTCTCTACAAAATTCCATCTGCCATTTTTCTGCCCATTCTGCCCTCCTATCTACGTCCTGTTTCCATCGATATCTATCGTCCTCACTGGTTGCCATGACTTCAAGTATTGTTTCATCGACAAGTTTTGGAATGTCACCGTATTCCTGATGTCAGTAATTGGGGGAACAACACTGTCTACATGCTCCAATCTGACAAACAGCCCTTTACTCCAAGAGCACTTGCGCTGGATCATCGGCAGAGGGAGGGCAGTAGACGAGAATCAGAAGGATCCAATTTCTTATCCATGTTTGATCTGATGTCATGAGTCAATATTGAGGACTCCAATGGAAACTCCCTCCCGCCTGCATAGCACTGAGTCACTGCCGGTGGGACAGGGACATACCCAGGGATGGTGATGGACACGTCTGGGACAATGGCTCTGAGGCATGACTCTGTGAAAATGATTATGCTGGAGCTACAGGACCTGAATGTGGCCCTGCCATTGTCTGACCTCCCCCTTCCCTCCCTGTCAATGTGGGGACACACCGATCCGAGTGAGAAATGAGACACGGACAAGAGGCGGTGACCAACGCAGCCAGTTTTATTCACATGATCAAGGAACCAGTGGGTCAGGGGGCACGGGCTCTACACAGTCCGTGGAGCCTCTAGACGGTGCTGGGGTCACGGGCCTTGCTGACCCAAATGTGATTCCTCCTTTTATGATTCGCTTCACCACGCAGCATTCATACAACCAATAGCACTTGTGGCGTGTCAAACCCTCGTTTCTGCAGCGCTGTCCCCATTGACAGGTGCCCATTTAGTTCTGACAAAAACAGAGACAACACCTGAAATGCAGAAAGGAATTCGCTGTTGATGCCACCAGTAAGGACCCTCGACTCTCACTCAAACATTTATTATGTATCACCCTAAATGGTGAAGAACCCCTTTAACTACCACATCCCGTTATTGCACAATCATCAGTTTGGTCTGCGAGGCCTAGACAAAGGACTTGGAGAACAGGACTACTTACAGCCTTCGATGGGTGGCTTATCCTCGCTATATGGAGAGCATAACTATGCACAGTGCTCCGAGTGTGGACTAACTGAGGGATTTGGAACCAGAACTGTGCAATGTGCTTCAAGTGTGGCTAGGCCAAGGGGAATTGATAGCAGAACTATGCTCAGAGCTCCATGTGTGGCCAGGCCAATGGATATGGAGAGCAGAAGTGTGCACAATGCTCCAAATATGGTCTAACCGCGTGATATGGATTCAAGAACTGTGCACAGTGCTCTAAGTGTGGCCTAACCGAGCGATATACAGACCAGAAATGTGCACAGTTTTCCAAGTGTTTCAGGCCGAAGGATATGGCGACCAGAACTGTGCACATTGCTCTACGTGTGGTCCAACAGAGAGATATAAAGACCAGAACTGTTTACAGAGCTCCCAGTATGGTCAACCGAGGGACATGGGGAACAAAACTGTGCACAGTGCTCCGAGTGTGGCCCAACTGAGGGATTTGGAACCAGAAATGTGCACAGTGCTCCAGGTGTTGCCAGGCCATGGGAAATTGAGAGCAGAACTGTGCACAGAGCTCCACGTGTGGCCAGGAAAATGGATATTGAGAGCAGAACTGTGTACAATGTTCCAAGTGTGGTCTTCCAAGGGATATGGAGACCAGAACTGTTCACAGTGCTCCGAGTTTGATCTATCCCTTGTAGGGCCAGTGTATCACTCTCTTCTCCCAATGAGACCATGATCCTTCTCTGGTGTGACTGAGCTCACCCACAGGTACAGCCTCTACCCTCCCCTTCTAGAGAACCCATTACCTCTACCACCTGTCCCCTCACATCTTTATTGGCTCCCCACTCGGTACCTCCAACCTTGGAAATTCTGCTCTGTATTACCTCATTCCCACAAGCCCGTATCCATTCCCTCTTCCCAGGGGTCCTGTCTTCGTTTATCCCTCACTGCCGTCTATCTGCATGGACTGGATGGGCTGAATGGCTTTCTGAGCCGCGATGACTCTGTGATCCTCCCATTAATGGGTCTGCAATTGCCCACCAGTGATGGGCATTAGCTGGAGACTAAACTACTCTCCTGTATCCAGGAGTGGGATGAAAGGCTGGAGATGTCTGGAATGCAATGTGTGTATAAAGAGTTCCGTGTCGTCTATAAGAGTTGAAGCGCAAATCAGTAACTTTGAGCAGTTTACCGGCCTGTTAAATATTTCCCTGGAACACGGAACTGACCGGACACCAGGTGCCATCCTGTCTGACAGCCTTGAACAAGGTGTGAGGATCAGACAGGAATGAATCAGCACAGGATAGGGTCCAGCAGCTCACTGCCCATCTGTGTGGACAATACACAGGCTTTCATCTTCTAAATATCCTCAGCAGCCCCTCCAGGGCTCTCACATCCTCCCTCATGTGTGGTGATCAGAGCTGGATGTATTAATCTAGCTGCTGCCCAACCAGGATTTTATAATTGTTCAGAGTATCTTTACTGATTTGAAACCAATACCTGTAATATTGAGTGTCAGGTAATGAACATCTCCAACAAGAGAGAATATAACCGTCGCCCCTTGACGTTCTATGGTATTACCATCACTGAATCCCCCACAATCAACATCCTGGGGGTTACCATTGACTAGAAACTGAACAGGACCAGCCATATAAATACTGTGGTTACAAGAGCAGTTCGGAGGCTGGGGATGCTGTGGAGAGTAACTCACCTCCTGACTCCCCAAAACCTGTCAACCATCGACAAGGCACCAGACAGGAATATGATGGAATACTCCACATTTGCCTGGATGAGTGCAGCTCCCACAACACTCAAAAAGCTCGACACCATCTGGGACAAAGCAGCCCCACTTGATCAGCACCCCATCCACAAACATTCACTCCCCTACCACCGACGCACAGTAGCAGCAGTGTGTACCATCAACAAGATGCACTGCAGCGACTCTACAAGGCTCCTTCGATAGCGCTGCCCAAATCCACCTCCACTACCATCTAGAAGGACAAGGGCAGCAGACACATGGGAACACCAGCACCTGGAGGTTCCCCTCTGAGCCACTCACCATCCTGACTTGGACATATATCGGCCGTTCCTTCACTGTCGCTGCGTCAAAATCCTAGAAATCCCCCCCTAAAAGCGCTGTGGGTGTACCTACACCACAGGGACTGCAGCGACTCACCAACACCTTCTCAAGGGACAATTTGTGAGGGGCATTAAATGCTGGCCTAGACAGCGATGCCCACATTCCATGAATGAATTTTAAGCAATGGAGCCCAATACCCTCCACGCTTCACTAACTGCTCTCTCATCCTGCCCTGCCAAATGTCAAAGATAACATTTCGGAACACCCCATATCCCTCTGTCTCTGAACGCTCTTGAAAATTGTGTCATGTAGCCCATAATGCCTCTCCCTATTCCTTCTGTCAAAATGCATCACCTCATACCCCTCTCTACAAAATTCCATCTGTCACTTTTCTGCCCATTCTGCCCTCCTATCTACGTCCTGTTTCCATCGATATCTATCGTCCTCACTGTTTGCCATGACTTCAAGTATTCGTTCAACGACAAGTTTTGGAATGTCAGCGTATTCCTGATGTCAGTAGTTGGGGGAACAGCACTGTCTACATGCTCCAATCTGACAAACTGCCCTTTACTCCAAGAGCACTTGTGCTGGATCATCGGCTGAGGGAGGGCAGTAGACGAAAATAAGAAGGAGCCATTTTCTTGCCCATGTTTGACCTGATGTCATGTGTCAATATTGAGGACTCCAATGGAAACTCCCTCCCACCTACAGAGCACTGAGTCACTGCCGGTGAAACAGGGACATACCCAGGGATGGTGATGGACACGTCTGGGACCATGACTCTGAGGCATGACTCTGTGAAAATGATTATTCTGGAGCTACAGGACCTGAATGTGGTCCTGCCATTGTCTGACCTCCCCCTTCCCTCCCTGTCAATGTGGAGACACACCGATCCGAGTGAGAAATGAGACACTGAGAAGAGGAGGTGA
Source organism: Cetorhinus maximus (assembly GCF_964194155.1). Taxonomy (NCBI): domain Eukaryota; kingdom Metazoa; phylum Chordata; class Chondrichthyes; order Lamniformes; family Cetorhinidae; genus Cetorhinus; species Cetorhinus maximus. The sequence continues at coordinate 20,764 of NW_027597658.1, forward strand.
CCAACGCAGCCAGTTTTATTCACATGATCCAGGAACCAGTGGGTCAGGGGGCACGGGCCCTACACAGTCCCTGGAGCCTCTAGACGGTGCTGGAGTCACGGGCCTTGCTGACCCAAATGTGATTCCTCCTTTTATGATACGCTTCACCACGCAGTTTTCATACAACCAATAGCACTTGTGGCGTGTCAAACCCTCGTTTCTGCAGCACTGTCCCCATTGACAGGTGCCCCCTTTAATTCTGTCACATGCAGAGACAACACCAGAAATGCAGAAAGGAATCCGCTGTTGATGCCACCAGTAAGGACCCTCGACTCTCACTCAAACATTTATTATGTATCACCCTAAATGTTAAAGGCCCTCATTCACTTCCAAGTCCTGATATTGCACTATCGTCAGTTTGGTCTGTGAGGCCTTGATAAAGGACATGGAGAACAGGACTACTCACAGCTTTTGATGGGTGGCCTAACCAAACATAATGGAGAGCAGAACTTTAAACAGTGCTTCAACTGTGGTCCAACTGAGGTATATGGAGACCAGAACTCTGCACAGTGCTCCGAGCACGGTGAACCGATGGATATGGAGGCTAAAACTATGCAGAATGCTCCGAGTGTGGTCTAACGGAGGGATTTGGAGACCAGAACTGTGCACAGTGCTCCGAGTGTGATTTAACTGAGGGATATGGAGACTAGAACTGCGAATAGTGCTCCACGTGTGGTCAGGCCCAGGGATATGGAGAGCAGAAATGTGCACAGTGCTCCAAGTGTCATCAACTGAGGGATATGAAGGTCAAAACTATACAGAGTGCTCCGAATGCTTTGCAACTGAGGGATACGGAGACCAGAACTGGGCAGAGTTCAGCAAGTGTGGTCTGCCCGATGGGTATGTAGAATATAACTGTGCGCAGTGCTCCAATTGTGGCCAGGCCAAGGGATATGGAGACCATAACTGTGTCTAGTACGCCAAGGGTGGACTAACTGAGGGATATGGAGGCCATAACTGTGTCTAGTGCTCCAGGTGTGGCCGAACAGAGGGATATGGAGAGCAGAACAGTCCACAGTTCTCCAGGTGTGTCAGGCCAAGGGATATAGAGGCCCGAACGGTGCACAGTGCTCTAAGTGTGGTCTAACCGAGCGATACAGAGACAAGAACTGTGCACAGTTCTCCACGTGTGGCCTATCCTTTGTAGGGTCAGTGTATCACTCACTGCTCCCAATGAGACCCTGATCCTTCTCTTGTGAGACTGAGCTCACCCAGAGATAAAGTCTCCATCCCTCATTCAAAAACCCCGATCTCCTCTCCCACCCGCCCCCTCACATCTTATTTCTCTCCCCACTCGGTTCCTCCAACCCTGGAAAATCTGCTCTCTACTACCTCATTCCCACAACCCTCTATCTATTCCCTCTTCCCAAGTGTGCTCACCTCATTGATCCCTCACTGCCGTCTATCAGCATGGACTAGATGGGCTGAATGGATTCCTGAGATGGCAGATTCCCTTCCCTAAGGGACATGAGTCAACCAGGTGGGTCTTCACCACAATCCACTAGTTTCACTCTCACCATCACCGCTATTTGTGTTTTATTTTAAATCCTGGGCAATAATTTCCCCAACCCCACACCCAACAGTGAGTCTGCAGTCAGGGGCCCGGACAATCCTCCAGTCGGCATTTCCGGGGGCTGTGTTCAGCATCGTGAACTCTATCCTTTGTAGGGTCAGTGTATATCACTCACTGTGCCCAGTGAGATCATGGTCCTTCTCTGGTGTGACTGAGCTCACCCAGAGATACAGCCTCCACCCCTCCTTCTAGAGACACTATCATCTCTCCCACCCCCTCCTATCCCCCCAAACACCCCCACCCCCAACACCCAACATCTAAATTGTCTCCCCGCTCGGCACCTCCAGCCCTGCAAGATTCCCTCCCTTTTACCTCATTCCCACAACCCTCTATCCATTCTCTCTTCCCAGGGCCCCTGTCCTCATTGATCCCTCACCGCCGTCTATCTGCATTGCCTGGATGGGCCGAATGGCTTCCTGAGCCATGATGACCCAATGAATCTACCATAATTGGGTGTTTAATTGTCTCTAAGTGATGGGCATTAGCTGGAGACTAAACTACTCTCCTGTATCCAGGATTGGGATGAAAGGTTTTAGATGTCTGGAATGCAATGTGTGGATAAAGAGTTCCATGTCGGCCATGAGAGCTGAAGCGCAAATCAGTCACTTTGAGCAGTTTACCGGCCTGTTAAATATTACCATCACTGAATCCCCCACTATCAACATCCTGGGGGTTACCATTGACCAGAAACTGAACTGGACCAGCCATATAAATACTATGGTTACAAGAGCATTTCAGAGGCTGGGAATCCTGCGGAGAGTAACTCACCTGCTGACTCCCCAAAAGCCTGTCCACCATTTACAAAGCATCATTCAGGATTTTATTGGAATATTCTCCACTTGCCTGGACGAGTGCAGCTCCCACAACACTCAAGAAGCTCGACACCATCCAGGACAAAGCAGCCCCACTTGATCAGCACCCCATCCAGAAACATTCACTCCCTCCACCACCGACGCACAGTGTCTGCAGTGTGTACCATCTACAAGATGCACTGCAGCAACTCACCAAGGCTCCTTCGACAACATCTTGCAAACCCATGATCTCTGCCATCTGGAAGGACAAGGGCAGCAGACACATGGGAACACCACCATCTGGAAGTCCCCCTCTGAGCCACTCACCATTCTGACTTGGAAATATATCAGCCGTTCCTTCACTGTCGCTGGGTCAAAATCCTGGAACTCCCTCCCTAACAGCACTGTGGATGTACCTACACCACAGGGACTGCAGCGGCTCACCACCACCTTCTCAAGGGGCAATTTGGGAGGGGCATTAAATGCTGGCCTGAATGAAGTTTAAACAATGGAGCCCAATACCCTCCACTCTTCACTAACTGCTCTCTCATCCTGCCCTGCCAAATGTCAAAGATAACATTTCGGAACACCCCATATCCCTCTGTCTCTGAACGCTCTTTAAAATTGTGTCATGTAGCCCATAATGCCTCTCCCTATTCCTTCTGTCAAAATGAACAACCGCATACCCCTCTCTACAAAATTCCATCTGCCACTTTTCTGCCCATTCTGCCCTCCAATCTACGTCCTGTTTCCATCGATATCTATCGTCCTCACTGGTTGCCATGACTTCAAATGTTGTTTCATCGACAAGTTTTGGAATGTCACCGTATTCCTGATGTCAGTAATTGGGGGAACAGCACTGTCTACATGCTCCAATCTGACAAACAGCCCTTTACTCCAAGAGCACTTGTGCTGGATCATCGGCTGAGGGAGGGCAGTAGACGAAAATCAGAAGGAGCCATTTTCTTGCCCATGTTTGACCTGATGTCACGAGTCAATATTGTGGACTCCAATGTAAACTCCCTCCCACCTGCATAGCACTGAGTCACTGCCGGTGGGACAGGGACATACCCAGGGATGGTTATGGACTCGTCTGGGACAATGGCTCTGAGGCATGACTCTGTGAAAATGATTATGCTGGAGCTACAGGACCTGAATGTGGCCCTGCCGTTGTCTGACCTCCCCCTTCCCTCCCTGTCAATGTGGAGACTCACCGATCCGAGTGAGAAATGAGACACGGACAAGAGGCGGTGACCAACGCAGCCAGTTGTATTCACATGGTCCAGGAACCAGTGGGTCAGGGGGCACGGGCCCTACACAGTCCGTGGAGCCTCTAGACGGTGCTGGAGTCACGGGCCTTTGAATTGGGCCTGAAGTCACCGGCCTTGGTTTGCCATCCCTGCATCATATCTGATATGCGTCACCACACAGCATTTAGATGTGAAAACACACTTTTTGTTTATCAAATCCTCGTTTCTGCGGCATCCTCCCCATCGACAGAAGGCCCCTGGCAGTCTCTCACATTCAGTGGGCATTCATGAAATGACGAAAAGAATCTTCTATGAAGCCACCAGTAAGGACCCTCGACTCTCGCTCAAACATTTAGTATGTGTCACCCTAAATGTTGAAGTCCCCCTTTCACTGCCACATCCCGATATTGCACTATTGTCAGGTTGGTCTGTGAGGCCTAGACAATGGACATGGAAAACAGAACAGCGCACAGGGCTCTATGGGACGCCTAACCAAAGGATATGGAGAGCAGAACTGTACCCAGTGGACCAACCGATTTCTAAATAAGTGAAATAGACCCCAGAACTGTGAACAGTGCTCCAGATGTGGTCTAAACAAGGGATATGTAGACCAGAAGTTAGCACATTGCTCCAGAATTGGTATAACCGAGGGATATAGAGACCTAAACTGAGCACAGAGCTCCAAGAGTGGTCAAACCGAGAGATATGGAGAGCTGAACTATGCACTGTTCTCCTGGTGTGGTCTAACCGAGATATAAGGAGGATCTAACCGAGGGTCAGTACGTCGATGAGAAGCGCAAGGCGACTAGGAAAGCTGCCTGGGTTTCTATCGGGAAGGATGATTATTTTTCTTTTAATGGTGATTAATGGAAGGGTGCTAAACTGAGATGGACAGCTTTCTGTTTGGGAAAAGTCTTAAGGGTTGTGGAACAAAGATGGGCGGATGAAGTTATGACGCCAATTGATGGTTAGCATGAAGAGGCTGAATGGCCTCCTCTTCATTCCCTGAATGTTTCTGCTGTGTCACTCCTGGGAGAGTTATACTCACGGCTCTGCCTTGGGCTCAAGACTCCACCCTCAGCGATGGGCTGTAGCAGCACCAGGAGTCCAAGCAGCAAGAGCAGTGCTTTCCTCATCTTCCACTGATCCTCTCAGAGTCACAATGAGGTGACAGGATTACGGCTGCCCTTTATATCAACGCATGGAGCATTCTGTAGTTAATATTCACACAACCACATGGTGAGCACTGGCTCCAACTTGAGCTTGTTAAAGGAACTGTTCATTAACTGAGACCAACAGTTTCTCGAGTGAAAGACTAAATGTGCCTCCCAAGTCATCCTTTATTTCATTAGTATTCAGAGAGACAGATCTGTGTAATGATTGAAATGTTGGAGGTTTAAAGGGATGCTTCATTGTGTTTAAAGTAAATATATTTTTGCAATGTAGTCGTCCATTTGGCCCATCGAGTCTCTACTGGCTCTTTGATAGATCTACTAAATTATGCCTCCTCAACCTGTTCTCTTCACCCACCGCCCCCCCATTATGTTCCCAGTCAATTATTGATACAATTCCCCTTTGATAAGTTGCTTTTGAATCTGCTTCCATTATCCGTTCGGGCAGCACATTCCAGATCACAACTACTCTTTGTGTCAAAAGGAATTCTCCTCATCTTCCTTCTCGTTCAACTGCTAAACATTTTAATTTGTTTTAAATTAGTTTCTAATCTCCTGACATTGAAATTGTCACTCCCCTTCTCGAGTACCTAGCTCCTCTCCCACCCGCCCCTTCACATCTTAATTGCCGCCCCACTCGGTACCTTCAACCCTGGAAATTCTGCTCTCGATTACCTCATTCCCACAAACCCCTTTTCATTCCCTCTTCCCAGGGGTCCTGTCTTCGTTTATCCCTCACTGCCGTCTATCTGCATGGACTGGATGGGCCGAATGGCTTCCTGAGCCGTGATGACTCCAGGAACCTCTATTTAATGGGCCTTCAATTGTTTCCCAGTGATGGGCATTAGCTGGAGATTAAAATATTCTCCTGTATCCAGGAGTGGGATGAAAGTTTGGAGATGTCTGGAATGCAAGGTGTGTATAAAGAGTTCCATGTCGGCCATCAGAGTTGAAGCGCAAATCAGTCACTTTGAGCAGTTTACCGGCCTGTTAAATATTTCCCTGGAACACGGAACTGACCGGAGACCAGGTGCCATCCTGTCTGACAGCCTTGAACAAGGTGTGAGGATCTGACAGGAATGAATCAGCACAGGATAGGGTCCAGCAGCTCACTGCCCGTCTGTGTGGACAATACACAGGCTTTAATCTTCTAAATATCCTCAGCAGCCCCTCCAGGGCTCTCACATCTTCCCTCAAGTGTGGTGATCAGAGCTGGATGTATTAAGCTAGCTGATCCTAACCAGGGCTTTATAATTGTTCAGAGTATCTTCCCCTGATTTTCCACTCAGTACCTGTACTTATGAGTGTCAGGCAATGACCATCTCCAACAAGAGAGAGTCTAACCATCGCCCTTTGACGTTCAATGACATTAGCATCACTGAATCCACCACTATCAACATCCTCCCACCTGCATAACACTGAGTCACTGCTGGTGGGACAGGGACATACCCAGGGATGGTGATGGAGACGTCTGGGACAATGGCTCTGAGGCATGACTCTGTGAAAATGATTATGCTGGAGCTACAGGACCTGAATGTGGCCCTGCCATTGTCTGACCTCCCCCTTCCCTCCCTGTCAATGTGGAGACACACCGATCCGAGTGAGAAATGAGACACGGACAAGAGGCAGTGACCAACGCAGCCAGTTTTATTCACATGATCCAGGAACCAGTGGGTCAGGGGGCACGGGCCCTACACAGTCCGTGGAGCCTCTAGACGGTGCTGAAGTCACGGGCCTTGCTGACCCAAACGTGATTCCTCCTTTTATGATACACTTCACCACACAGCATTCATACAACCAATAGCACTTGTGGCGTGTCAAACCCTCGTTTCTGCAGCCCTGTCCCCATTGACAGGTGCCCCCTTTAATTCTGTCACATGCAGAGACAACACCTAAAATGCAGAAAGGAATCCGCTGTTGATGCCACCAGTAAGGACCCTCGACTCTCACTCAAACATTTATTATATATCACCCTAAATGTTGAAGTCCCCCTTTCACTACCACATCCTGATATTGTACAATCGTCAGTTTGGTCTGTGGGGCCTAGACAAAGGACATGGAGAACAGGACTACTCACAGCGTTCGATTGATGGACTAACCAAGCGATATGGAGAGCAGAACTGTGCACAGGGCTCCAAGTGTGGTCCCAACTGAGGGATATGGAGAGCAGAACTGTGCACAGTGCTCCTGGTGTGGCCGGACAGAGGGATTTTGTGACCAAAACTGTGCACAGTGCTCCAGGTGTGGCCAGACAGAGAGATTTGTTGACCAAAACTGTGCACAGTGCTCCAGGTGTGGCTGGACAGAGGGATTTGGAGAGCAGAACTGTGCACAGTGCTCAATGTGTGTCCTAACCATGGATTATGGAGTCCGGAATTGTGCACAGTGCTCCAAGTGTGGCCAGGTCAAGGGATATGGAGAGCAGAATTGCACACAGTGCTCCAAATGTGGTCTAACCAATGGATATGAAGACCAGATTTGTGCCCAGTGCTCCAGCTATGATCCATTTGAGGAATAAGGAAACCAGAACTGGGCACAGTCCTCCAATTGTAACCAGGACAAAGGATATGGAGACCAGAACTGTCCAAAGTGCAGCAAGTATGGTCTAACCGTGGGATATGAAGACGAGAACTGTGAACAGTGGCCCAGATGTGGTCCAATCGAGGGTTTTGAGATCAGAACTGTGAACAGTGTCCAAGCGTGGTCAACCGAGGGATATGGAGGACATAAGTGTGCACAATGCTCCGAGTGTTGGTGAACCGAGTGATATGGAGACCGAAACTGTGCGCAATGATCTGAGTGGAGTCTGAATGACGGATATGGAGACCAGGACTGTCCACAGTGCTCCACGCGTGGTATACCCGAGGGTAAACGAAACCAGAACTGTGAACAGTGCTCCAGGTTTGGTCTAAACAATGGATGTGGCGGCCTGTACTGTGCACAGTGCTCCAAGCACGCTCTAACCGAGGAATAGGGAGACCAGGTCTGTGCACAGTGCTCCAGATGTGGTCCAAACGAGAGATATTGAGACCAGAACTGTCCACAGCTCTCCTAGTGGGTCAGACCAGGGGTTATGGAGCCCAGAACTGTGTATAGTGCTCTAATTGTGGTCTAACCGAGCGAAAAAGAGACCAGAACTGTGCACAGTGCTCCAAGCGTCGTTAACCGATGTATATGGGGGCCAACGCTGTGCACAGTGCTCCGAGTATGGTCCAAATGAGGGAATTTGAAACAGAACTATGCACAGAGCTCCATGTGTGGCCAGGCCAAAGAATATGGAGAGCAGAACTGTGCACAATGATCCAAGTTTGGTCTAACTGAGGATTATGGAGACCAGAACTGTGCACAGTGCTCCGAGTGTGGTCTATCCTTTGTAGGGCCAGTGTATCACTCTCTTCTCCCAATGAGACCATGATCCTTCTCTGGTGTGACTGAGCTCAAACACAGGTACAGCCTCCACTCTCCCCTTCTAGAGAACCTAGCTCCTCTCCCACCCGCCCTCACACATCTTAATTGCCCTCCCCACTAGGTACATCCAATTCTGAAAATTCGCTCTCTATTAACTCATTCCCACATCCCTCCATCCATTCCCTCTTCCCAGGGGTCCTGTCTTTGTTTATCCCTCACTGCCGTCTATCTGCATGGACTGGATGGGCTGAATGGCTTCCTGAGCCGTGATGACTCAATGAACCTCCCTTTAATGGGTCTTATCTCGTCTCCCAGTGATGGGCATTAGCTGGAGACTAAACTACTCTCCAGTATCCAGGAGTGGGATGATAGGTTGGAGATGTCGGGAATGCAATGTGTGTATAAAGAGTTACATGTCGGCCATCAGAGCTGAAGCGCAAATCAGTCACTTTGAGCAGTTTACCGGCCTGTTAAATATTTTCCTGGAACACGGAACTGACCGGACACCAGGTGCCATCCTGTCTGACAGCCTTGAACAAGGTGTGAGGATCTGACAGGAATGAATCAGCACAGGATAGGGTCCAGCAGATCACTGCCCGTCTGTGTGGACAATACACAGGCTTTAATCTTCTAAGTATCCTCAGCAGCCCCTCCAGGGCTCTCACATCCTCCCTCATGTGTGGTGATCAGAGCTGGATGTATTAATCTAGCTGCGGCCTAACCAGGGCTTTATAATTGTTCAGCATATGTTCCCCTGATTTTGCACTCAGTCCCTGTACTTATGAGTGTCAGGTAATGACCATCTCCAACAAGAGAGAATCTAACCATCGCCCCTGACATTCAATGGCATTACCATCACTGAATCCCCCACCATCAACATCCTGGGGGTTACCATTGACCAGAAACTGAATTGGACCAGCCATATAAATACTGTGGCTACAAGAGCAGGTCAGAGGCTGTGGATGCTGTGGAGAGTAACTCACCTCCTGACTCCCCAAAGCCTGTCCAACATCTACAAGGCACAAGTCAGACTTTTGTTGGAATACTCTCCACTTGCCTGGATGAGTGCAGCTCCCACAACACACAAGAAGCTCGACACCATCCGGGACAAAGCAGCCCCGGGTGATCAGCACCACATCCAGAAACATTCACTCCCTCCACCTCCGACGCCCAGTGGCTGCAGTGTGTACCATCTACAAGATGCACTGCAGGAACTCACCAAGGCTCCTTCGACAACATCTTGCAAACCCACGATCTCTGCCATCTGGAAGGACAAGGGCAGCAGACACATGGGAACACCACCACCTGGAAGTTACCCTCTGAGCCACTCACCATTCTGACTTGGAAATATATCGGCCGTTCCTTCACTGTCGCTGGGTCAAAATCCTGGAACTCCCTCCCTAACAGCGCTGTGGGTGTACCTACACCACAGGGACTGCAGCGGCTCACCACCACCTTCTCAAGGGGCAATTTGGGAGGGGCATTAAATGCTGGCCTAGCCAGCGATGCCCACATTCCATGAATGAATTTTAAACAATGGAGCCCAATACCCTCCACGCTTCCCGAAATGCTCTCTCATCCTGCCCTGCCCAATGTCAAAGATAAAATTTCGGAACACCCCATATCCCTCTGTCTCTCAACGCTCTTTAAAATTGTGTCATGAACCCCATAACGCCTCTCCCTATTCCATCTGTCAAAATGCATCACCTCATACCCCTCTCTACAAAATTTCATCTGTCACTTTTCTGCCCATTCTGCCTTCCTATCTACGTCCTTTTTCCATCGATATCTATCGTCTTCACTGGTTGCCATGACTTCAAGTATTGTTTCATCGACAAGTTTTGGAATGTCACCGTATTCCTGATGTTAGTAATTGGGGGAACAGCACTGTCTACATGCTCCAATCTGACAAACAGCCCTTTACTCCAAGAGCACTTGTGCTGGATCATCGGCTGAGGGAGGGCAATAGACGAGAATCAGAAGGATCCATTTTCTTGCCCATGTTTGACCTGATGTCATGAGTCAATATTGAGGACTCCAATAGAAACTCCCTCCCACCTGCATAGCACTGAGTCACTGCCGGTGGGACAGGGACATACCCAGGGATGGTGATGGACACGTCTGGGACAATGGCTCTGAGGCATGACTCTGTGAAAATGATTATGCTGGAGCTACAGGACCTGAATGTGGCCCTGCCATTGTCTGACCTCCCCCTTCCCTCCCTGTCAATGTGCAGACACACCGATCCGAGTGAGAAATGAGACACGGACAAGAGGCGGTGACCAATGCAGCCAGTTTTATTCACATGATCCAGGAACCAGTGGGTCAGGGGACACGGGCCCTACAAAGTCCGTGGAGCCTCTAGACGGTGTTGGAGTCAAGGGCCTTGCTGACCCAAACGTGATTCCTCCTTTTATGATATGCTTCACCACGCAGCATTCATACAACCAATAGCACTTGTGGCGTGTCAAACCCTCGTTTCTGCAGCACTGTCCCCATTGACAGGTGCCCCCTTTAATTCTGTCACATGCAGAGAAAAAAGCTGAAATGCAGAAAGGAATCCGCTGTTGATGCCACCAGTAAGGACCCTCGACTCTCACTCAAACATTTATTATGCATCTACCTAAAGGTTGAAATCCCCCTTTCACTGACACATACCGATATTGCACTATTGCCTGTTTGGTCTGTGAGGCCTGGACAATGGACATGGAGAACAGGACTACTCACAGTCTTCGATGGGTGGCTTATTCAAGCGAAATGGAGAGCAGAACTATGCACAGTGCTTCGATTGTGGTCTAACGGAGAGATTTGGAGAACAGAGCTGTGCACAGTGAGACAAGTGTGGTCCAACTGAGGTATATGGAGGCCACAACTGAGCACAATGCTCCGAGTGTAGTCCAACTGAGGGATTTGGAACCATTACTCTGCAATGTGCTTCAAGTGTGGCCAGGCCAACGGAAATTGAGAGCAGAACTGTGCACAGATCTCCATGTGTGGCCAGGACAATGGATATGGAGAGCAGAACTGTGCACAATGTTCCAAGTGTTGTCTAACAGGGTTATGAAGACCAGATCTGCACACAATGCTCCAAATGTGGTCTAACCGCGGGATATGGAGACAAGAACTGTGCACAGTGCTCTAAGTGTGGCCTAACCGAGCGATATACAGACCAGAAATGTGCCCAGTGTTCCAAGTGTTTCAGGCCGAGGGATATGGCGACCAGAACTGTGCACATTGCTCTACCTGTGGTCCAACAGAGAGATATAGAGAACAGAACTGTGCGCAGTGCTCCGAGTATGGTCAACCGAGGGACATGGGGGACAAGACTGTGCTCAGTACTCCGAGTGTGGACCAACTGAGGGATTTGGAACCAGAAATGTGCACAGTGCTCCAGGTGTTGCCAGGCCAATGGATATGGAGAGCAGAACTGTGCACAATGTTCCAAGTGTTGTCTTCCCGAGGGATATGGAGACCAGAACTGTACACAGTGCTCCGAGTGTGATCTATCCTTTGTAGGGCCAGTGTATCACTCTCTTCTCCCAATGAGACCATGATCCTTCTCTGGTGTGACTGAGCTCACAAAGAGGTACAGCCTCTACCCTCCCTTTCTAGAGAAGGTCCTCTCCCACCCGCCCCCTCACATCCTTATTGGCTCCCCACTCGGTACCTCCAACCTTGGGAATTCTGCTCTCTATTACCTCATTCCCACAAGCCCGGATCCATTCCCTCTTCCCAGGGGTCCTGTCTTCGTTTGTCCCTCACTGCCGTCTATCTGCATGGACCGGATGGGCCGAATGGCTTCCTGAGCCGTGATGCCTCTGTGATCCTCCCTTTAATGGGTCTTCAATAGCCCACCAGTGATGGGCATTAGCTGGAGACTAAACTACTCTCCTGTATCCAGGAGTGGGATGAAAGGTTGGAGATATCTTGAATGCAATGTGTGTATAAAGAGTTCCATGTCGGCCTTCAGAGCTGAAGCACAAATCAGTCACTTTGAGCAGTTTACCGGCCTGTTAAATATTTCCCTGGAACACGGAACTGAGCGGACACCAGGTGCCATCCTGTCTGACAGCCTTGAACAAGGTTTGAGGATCTGACAGGAATGAATCAGCACAGGATAGGGTCCAGCAGCTCACTGCCCGTCTGTGTGGACAATACACAGGCTTTAATCTTCTAAATATCCTCAGCAGCCCCTCCAGGGCTCTCACATCCTCCCTCATGTGTGGTGATCAGAGCTGGATGTATTAATCTAGCTGCGGCCGAACCAGGGCTTTATAACTGTTCAGAGTATCTTCCCCTGATTTTGTCCCCAATACCTGTATTTTTGAGTGTCAGGTAATGACCATCTGCAACAAGGGAGAATCTAACCATCGCCCCTTGACGTTCAATGCCATTACCAACACTGAATCCTCCACTATATACATTCTGGGGGTTACCATTGACCAGAAACTGAACTGGACCAGCCATATAAATACTGTGGCTACAAGAGCAGGTCAGAGGCTGGGAATCCTGCGGAGAGAAACTCATCTCCTGACTCGCCAAATCCTGTCCACCATCTACAAGGTACCAGTCAGGATTTTGTTGGAATACTCCCCACTTGCCTGGATGAGTGCGGCTCCCACAACAGTCAAGAAGCTCGACACCATCCGGGACAAAGCAGCCCCGCTTGATTGGCACCCCATCCAGAAACATTCACTCCCTCCAGCACCGCCGCACAGTAGCAGCAGTGTGTACCATCTACAAGATGCACTGCAGCAACTCAACCAGTCTCATTTGATAGCGCTGTCCATATATACGACCTCTACCATCTAGACGGACAAGGGCAGCAGACACATGGGAACACCACCACCTGGAAATCCCCCTCTGAGCCACTCAACATCGACTTGGAAATATATCGGCCGTTCCTTCACTGTCGCTGGGTCAATATCCTCGAACTCCCTCCCTAACAGCGCTATGGATGTACCTACACCTCAGGGACTGCAGCGGCTCACCACCACCTTCTCAAGGGACAATTTGTGAGGGGCATTAAATGCTGGCCTAGACAGCGATGCCCACATTCCATGAATGAATTTTAAGCAATGGAGCCCAATACCCTCCACGCTTCACTAACTGCTCTCTCATCCTGCCCTGCCAAATGTCAAAGATAAAATTTCGGAACACCCCATATCCCTCTGTCTCTGAACGCTCTTTAAAATTGTGTCATGTAGCCCATAATGCCTCTTCCTATTCCTTCTGTCAAAATGCATCACCTCATACCCCTCTGTACAAAATTCCATCTGCCACTTTTCTGCCCATTCTGCCCTCCTATCTACGTCCTGTTTCCATCGATATCTATCGTCCTCACTGGTTGCCATGACTTCAAGTATAGTTTCATCGACAAGTTTTGGAATGTCCCCGTATTCCTGATGTCAGTAATTGGGGGAACAGCACTGTCTACATGCTCCAATCTGACAAACAGCCCTTTACTCCAAGAGCACTTGTGCTGGATCATCGGCTGAGGGAGGGCAGTAGACGAGAATCAGAAGGAGCCATTTTCTTGCTCATGTTTGACCTGATGTCATGTGTTAATATTGAGGACTCCAATAGAAACTCCCTCCCACCTGCAGAGCACTGAGTCACTGCCGTTTTATTCACATGATCCAGGAACCAGTGGGTCAGGGGGCACGGGCCCTACACAGTCCGTGGAGCCTCTAGACGGTGCTGGAGTCACGGGCCTTCCTGACCCAAACGTGATTCCTCCTTTTTTGATACGCTTCACCACGCAGCATTCATACAACCAATAGCACTTGTGGCGTGTCAAACCCTCGTTTCTGCAGCACTGTCCCCATTGACAGGTGCCCCCCTTAAATCTGTCACATGCAGAGACAACACCTGAAAGGCAGAAAGGAATCCGCTGTTGATGCCACCAGTAAGGACCCTCGACTCTCCCTCAAACATTTATTATGTATCAACCTAAATGTTAAAAGCCCTCTTTCAGTACCAAATCCTGATATTGCACTGTCGTCAGTTTGGTCTGTGAGGCCTAGACAAAGGACATGGAGAACAGGACTACCCACAGCGTTTGATGGGTGGCCTAACCAAGCGTAATGGAGAGCTGAACTGAGCACAGTGCTTCAAGTGTGGTCCAACTGAGGGATTTGGAGAACAGAACTGTGCACAGTACTCCAAGTGTCGTCAACTGAGGTATATGGAGGCCAAAACTTTGCACAATGCTCCGAGTGTGGTCTAACTGAGGGATTTGGAGACCAGAACTCATCAGAGTTCTCCAAGCATGGTCTAACCGAGGGACATGGAGCCCAGAACTGTGCACAGTGCTACAAGTATGGTCACCCCCAGGGATATGGAGAGCAGAACTGTGCAGAGTGCTCCAAGTGTCATCAACCGAGGGAAATGGAGTCCAAAACTGTGCACAGAGCTCCGAGTATGGTGAACCGATGGATATGGAGGCTAAAACTATGCACAGTGCTCCGAGTGTGGTCTAACGGAGGGATTTGGAGACCAGAACTGCGCAGAGTGCCCCAAATGTGGTCAGGCCAAGGGATATGGAGAACATAACTGTATCAAGTACTCCAAATGTTGTCTAACTGAGGGATATGGAGGCCATAACTGTGTACAGTGCTCCAGGTGTGGCTGGACAGAGGGATATGGAGGCCAGAACTGTGCACAGTGCTCCGAATGTGTTGTAACTGAGGGATTCGGAGACCAGAACTGTGCAGAGTGCTCCAAGTGTGGTCTGCCCGATGGGTATGTAGAACAGAACTGTGCACAGTGATCCAAGTGTGGCCAGGCCAAGGGATATGGAGACCATAACGGTATCAAGTACTCCAAGTGTTGTTTAACTGAGGGATATGGAAGCCATAACTGTGCACAGCGCTCAAAATGTCTTGAACCGAGGGATGTGGAGGCCAAAACTGCGCACAGTGCTCTGAGTGTGGTCTAACTGAGGGATGTGGAGACCAGAACTGTGCACAGTGCTCCAAGCGTGGCCAGGCCATGGGATTTGGAGGGCAGAACTGCACCAAATGGCGTCTAATTGAGGGAATTGGAGAGCAGAACTGTGCACAGTGCTCCAAGTGTAACCAGGCCAAGGGATATGGAGACCAAAACTGTCCACAGTGCTCCGAGTTTGGTCTAACTGTGGGATATGATGACCAGAACTTTGCAGAGTGCCCAGATGTAGTCCAACCAAGGGTTCGGAGACCAGAATTGTGAACAGTGCCCAAGCGTGGTCAACCGAGGGATATGAGGGACAAAACTGTGCCCAGTGCTGCAGATGTGGTCCAAACGAGGGATATGGAGAGCAGAACTGTCCACAGAGCTCCAGGTGTGTCAGGCCAAGGGATATAGAGGCCCGAACGGTGCACAGTGCTCTAAGTGTGGTCTAACCGAGTGATACAGAGACAAGAACTGTGCACAGTGCTCCCCGTGTGGCCTATCCTTTGTAGGGTCAGTGTATCACTCACTGCTCCCAATGAGACACTGATCCTTCTCTTGTGTGACTGAGCTCACCCAGAGATAAAGTCTCCATCCCTCATTCCAAAACCCCTATCTCCTCTCCCACCCGCCCCCTCACATCTTATTTCTCTCCCCACTCGGTTCCTCCAACCCTGGAAAATCTGCTCTCTACTACCTCATTCCCACAACCCTCTATCTATTCCCTCTTCCCAAGTGTGCTCACCTCATTGATCCCTCACTGCCGTCTATCAGCATGGACTGGATGGGCTAAATGGATTCCTGAGATGGCAGATTCCCTTCCCTAAGGGACATGAATCAACCAGGTGGGTCTTCACCACAATCCACTAGTTTCACTCTCACCATCACCGCTATTTGTGTTTTATTTTAAATCCGGGGCTATAATTTCCCCAACCCCACACGCTACAGTGAGTCTGCAGTCAGGGGCCCGGACAATCCTCCAGTCGGCATTTCCGGGGGCTGTGTTCAGCATCGTGAACTCTATCCTTTGTAGGGTCAGTGTATATCACTCACTTTGCCCAGTGAGACCATGGTCCTTCTCTGGTGTGACTGAGCTCACCCAGAGATACAGCCTCCACCCCTCCTTCTAGAGCCACTATCATCTCTCCCACCCCCTCCTATCCCCTCAAACACCCCCACCCCCAACACCCCACATCTCAATTGTCTCCACACTCGGCACCTCCAGCCCTGCAAGATTCCCTCCCTTTTACCTCATTCCCACAACCCTCTACCCATTCCCTCTTCCCAGGGCCCCTGTCCTCATTGATCCCTCACTGCAGTCTATCTGCATTGCCTGGATGGGCCGAATGGCTTCCTGAGCCTTGATGACCAAATGAATCTACCTTAATTGGGCGTTTAATTGTCTCCCAGTGATGGGCATTAGCTGGAGACTAAACTACTCTCCGGTATCCAGGATTGGGATAAAAGTTTGGAGATGTCGGGAACGCAATGTGTGTATAAAGAGTTCCAATGTCGGCCATCAGAGCTGAAGCGCAAATCAGGCACTTTGAGCAGTTTACCGGCCTGTTAAATATTTCCCTGGAACACGGAACTGACCGGACACCAGGTGCCATCCTGTCTGACAGCCTTGAACAAGGTGTGAGGATCTGACAGGAATGAATCGGCACAGGATAGGGTCCAGCAGCTCACTGCCCGTCTGTGTGGACAATACACAGGATTTAATCTTCTAAATATCCTCAGCAGCCCCTCCAGGGCTCTCACATCCCCCGTCATGTGTGGTGATCAGAGCTGGATGTATTAATCTAGCTGCGGCCTAACCAGGGCTTTATAATTGTTCAGAATAAGTTCCCCTGATTTTGCACTCAGTACCTGTACTTATGAGTGTCAGGCAATGACCATCTCCAACAAGAGAGAATCCAATCATCACCCCTTGACGTTCAATGGCATTACCATCACTGAATCCCCCGCTATCAACATCCTGGGGGTTACCATTGACCAGAAACTGAACTGGACCATCCATATAAATACTGTGGTTACAAGAGCAGGTCAGAGGCTGGGGATGCTGTGGCGAGTAACTCACCTCCTGACTCCCCAAAAGCCTGTCCACCATCGAAAAGGCACAAGTCAGGATTTTGTTGCAATACTCTCCACTTGCCGGGATGAGTGCAGTTCCCACAACACTCAAGAAGCTCGACACCATCCACGACAAAGCAGCCCCACTTGATTGGCACCCCATCCAGAAACATTCACTCCCTCCACCACCGACGCACAGTGGCTGCAGTGTGTACCATCTACAAGATGCACTGCAGGAACTCACCAAGGTTCCATCGACAACATCTTGCAAACCCACGACCTCTGCCATCTAGAAGGACAAGGGCAGCAGAAACATGGGAACACCATCACCTGGAAGTTCCCCTCTGAGCCACTCACCATCCTGACTTGGAAATATATCGACCGTTCCTTCACTGTCGCTGGGTCAAAGTCCTGGAACTCCCTCCCTAACAGCACTGTGGTTGTACCTACACCACAGGGACTGCAGCGGCTCACCACCACCTTCTCAAGGGACAATTTGTGAGGGGCATTAAATGCTGGCCTAGCCTGCGATGCCCACATTCTATGAATTAATTTTAAGCAATGGAGCCCAATACCCTCCACGCTTCACTAACTGCTCTCTCATCCTGCCCTCACAAATGTCAAAGATAAAATTTCGGAACACCACATATCACTCTGTCTCTGAACGCTCTTTAAAATTGTGTCATGTAGCCCATAATGACTCTCCCTATTCCTTCTGTCAAAATGCATCACCTCATACCCCTCTCTACAAAATTCCATCTGCCACTTTTCTGCCCATTCTGCCCTCCTATCTACGTCCTGTTTCCATCGATATCTATCGTCCTCACTGGTTGCCATGACTTCAAGTATTGTTTCATCGACAAGTTTTGGAATGTCACCGTATTCCTGATGTCAGTAATTGGGGGAACAGCACTGTCTACATGCTCCAATCTGACAAACAGCCCTTTACTCCAAGACCACTTGTGCTGGATCATCGGCTGAGGGAAGGCAGTAGACGAGAATCAGAAGGATCCATTTTCTTGCCCATGTTTGACCTGATGTCATGAGTCAATATTGAGGACTCCAATGGAAACTCGCTCCCGCCTGCATAGCACTGAGTCACTGCCGGTGGGAAAGGGACATACCCAGGGATGGTGATGGACACGTCTGGGACAATGGCTCTGAGGCATGACTCTGTGAAAATGATTATGCTGGAGCTACAGGACCTGAATGTGGCCCTGCCATTGTCTGACCTCCCCCTTCCCTCCCTGTCAATGTGGAGACTCACCGATCCGAGTGAGAAATGAGACACGGACAAGAGGCGGTGACCAACGCAGCCACTTTTATTCACATGATCCAGGAACCAGTGGGTCAGGGGGCACGGGCCCTACACAGTCCGTGGAGCCTCTAGACGGTGCTGGAGTCACGGGCCTTGCTGACCCAAACGTGATTCCTACTTTTATTATTCCCTTCACCACGCAGCATTCATACAGCCAATAGCACTTGTGGCGTGTCAAACCCTCGTTTCTGCAGCACTGTCCCCATTGACAGGTGCCCCCTTTAATTCTGTCACATGCAGAGAAAAAACCTGAAAAACAGAAAGGAATCCGCTGTTGATGCCACCAGTAAGGACCCTCGACTCTCGCTCAAACATTTATTATGTATCACCCTAAATGTTGAAGTCCCCCTTTAACTACCACATACCGATATTGCACTATTGCCTGTTTGGTCTGTGAGGCCTTGACAAAGTACATGGAGAACAGGACTACTCACAGCGTTCGATGGGAGGACTAACCAAGCATAATGGAGAGCAGAACTGTGCACAGGGCTCCAAGTGTGGTCCAACTGGGGGATATGGAGACCAGAACTGTGCACAGTGCTCCAAGTGTGGTCCAACTGGGGGATATGAAGACCAGAACTGTGCACAGTGCTCCAGGTGTGGCCGGCCAGAGGGATATAGACGTCCAAAACTGTGCAAGTGCTTCAAGTCTCATCATCCGAGGGATACTGAGGACAAAACAGTGCAAAGTGCTCCGAGTGTGCTGAACTGAGGGATATGGAGTCCAAAACTATGGACAGTTCTACAGGTTGGCCGGACAGAGGGATATGGAGACCAGACCGGTGCACAGTGCATCAATTGTGGCCTAACCATGGATTATGGAGTCCGGAATTGTGCACAGTGCTCCAAGTGTGACCAGGCCAAGGGATATGGAGTGCAGAACTGCACACAGTGCACCAAATGTGGTCTAACCAATGGATATGAAGACCAGATTTGTGCACAGTGCTCCAGCTGTAATCCATTCGAGGAATAAGGAAACCAGAACTGTGCACAGTGCTCCAAGTGTAGCCAGGCCACGGGATATGGAGACCAGAACTGTCCACAGCGCAGCAAGTGTGGTCTAACCATGGGATATGAAGACGAGAACTGTGCACAATGCCCCAGATGTGGTCCAATCGAGGGTTTGGAGACCAGAACTGTGAACAGTGTCCACGTGTGGTCAACCGAGGGACATAGAGGCCAATATTGTGCACTGTACTCCGAGTGTTGGTGAACCGAGTGATATGGAGACGGAAACTGTGCACAATGATCTGAGTGGAGTCAGAATGACGGATATGGATACCAGGACTGTCCACAGTGCTCCACGCGTGGTCTGCCCGAGGGTAAACGAAACCAGAACTGCGCACAGTGCTCCAGGTTTGGTCAAAACAATGGATATGGCGGCCAGAACAGTGCACAGTGCTCCAAGCACGCTCTAACCGAGGAATAGGGAGACCAGGTCTGTGCACAGTGCTCCAGATGTGTTCCAAATGAGGGATATTGAGACCAGAATTTTCCACAGTGCTCCAAGTGGGACACGCCAAGGTTTATGGAGGCCGGAACTGTCCAATGTGCTCCAAGTTTGGTCTAACTGAGGATTATGGAGACCATAACTGTTCACAGTGCCCCGAGTGTGGTCAATCCTTTGTAGGGTCAGTGTATCACTCTCTTCTCCCAATGAGACCATGATCCTTCTCTGGTGTGACTGAGCTCACCCACAGGTACAGCCTCTCCCCTCCCCTTCTCGAGTACCTAGCTCCTCTCCCACCCGCCCCCTCACATCTTAATTGCTGCCCCACTCGATACCTCCAACCCTTGAAATTTTGCTCTCGATTATCTCATTCCCGCAATCCCCTATCCATTCCCTCTTCCCAGGGGTCCTGTCTTCGATTATCCCTCACTGCCATCTATCTGCATTGACTGCATGGGCCGAATGACTTCCTGAGCCGTGATGACTCTATGAACCTCCTTTTAATGGGGCTGCTATTGTCTCCCAGTGATGGATATTAGCTGGAGACAAAACTACTCTCCGGTATCCAGGATTGGGATGAAAGTTTGGAGATGTCTGGAATGCAATGTGTGTATAAAGAGTTCCATGTCGGCCATTAGAATTGAAGCGCAAATCAGTCACTTTGAGCAGTTTACCGGCCTGTTAAATATTTCCCTGGAACACGGAACTGACCGGACACCAGGTGCCATCCTGTCTGACAGCCTTGAACAAGGTGTGAGGATCTGACAGGAATGAATCAGCACAGGATAGGGTCCAGCAGCTCACTGCCCGTCTGTGTGGACAATACACAGGCTTTAATCTTCTAAATATCCTCAGCAGCCCCTCCAGGGCTCTCACATCCTCCCTCATGTGTGGTGATCAGAGCTGGATGTATTAATCTAGCTGCGGCCTAACCAGGGCTTTATAATTGTTCAGAGTATCTTCAACTGATTTTGTCCCCAATACCTGTATTTTTGAGTGTCAGGTAATGACCATCTGCAACAAGGGAGAATCCAACCATCGCCCCTTGACATTCAATGCCATTACCATCGCTGATTCCCCCACTAACTTCATCCTGGGCGTTACCATTGACCAGAAACTGAACTCGACCAGCCATATAAATACTGTGGCTACAAGAGCAGGTCAGAGGCTGAGAATCCTGCGGAGAGTAACTCACCTGCTGACTCCCCAAAACCTGTCCACCATCGACAAGGCACCAGTAAGGATTTTGTTGGAATACTCCCCACTTGCCTGGATGAGTGCGGCTCCCACAACACTCAAGAAGCTCGACACCATCCAGGACAAAGCAGCCCCACTTGATCAGCACCCCATCCACAAACATTCACTCCCTCCACCACCGACGCACAGTGGTTGCAGGGTGTACCATCTACAAGATGCACTGCAGCAACTCACCAATACCTTGGGGGACACCAGAGGTTCGGAAGGGGGAACAGAAAGAGAAGCCATTGCCAGTTATTCTCTGGCGACCTGTACATTGGAAAGCAGATTCAGTGTAAGTGAAGGGGAACTGAAAGGGGCGGGTGAGGGGACACCTGACGCTATAGGGTGTATCATGAGGGCCAATCAAAACAGCCGGCATTTTGACAGAGGAAAGCAGCGTGGGAATAATTGGATAGTTGCTTCAGAGAGACGACACGGGCTCGATGGGCCGAATGGCCCTCTTCTCTGCTCTATTATTCTTACCTTAATCGCAGAAAGACATTTCTACAAACCTTCCCCAGTTCAATCCTTACACAGGGCCGTCTCTGTTGATTAACACATAATCGCCCAGCGAGACACATTTAATCACTGATTCAAGTTACTGTTGCTCTCAGTGAGTGACCTTTCCCTTCAACGTGCCCAAGGTGGAGCCAATCCTCACCGTGTCTGTGTGGGTGTGTGTGTGTGATTATTAACTACAGATTATACTCTGAGTTCATATAAAGAGCTCCTGTAGCCCAGGCAGTTCAGTGTGGCTCTGAGGAGCTCAGTGGAAGATGAGGAAAGCACTGCTCTTGGTGCTGGTGCTCCTGGTGCTGGGACACATCATCACTGCAAGATATTTTTATGGAGGTTAGTGAATCTCTCAGTCGCCAATCTATGAAACCATTCACAGGAACAGGAATAGGCCATTTACCCACTCAAACATGTGCTGCCATTCGATTGGATCATTGTTGACCTGTATTTAAATCCATTTCTGCAGCTTGGTTCTGGAACATGAACCGTACCTTGTTACCAAAACCCTTCAATCCCAGCGTGGGAATGCTTGAAAAGTTTTTAAATTATATATATTATTGTTTAATTGTGCTCCAACCTCCACAATTGACCCCACGGAATCTTAAAATTGCAAAAACCTTTTTAGATATTGTAGTTTTTAATTGCAGTTTAGGTCGACATGCTCCTTGGTTAGACGACGCGTGGGACACTGTGCACAGTTCTGCTCTCCATATACCTCAGTTAGGCCTCCAATAGAGACCTCTGCGTAGTCCTGTTCTCCATGTCCTTTGTCTAGGCCTCACAGAACAAACGGACGATAGTGCAATGTCGGGATGTGGCAGTGAAAGGGGGATTTCAACATTTAGGGTGATACATAATAAATGTTTGAGCGAGAGTCGAGGGTTTTTACTGGTGGCATCAACAGCGGATTCACTTTTGCATTTCAGGTTTGCACTTTGCATGTGAAAGAATTCGAGGGGGCACCTGTCGAGGAGGAAACTGCCACAAAAACGAGGGTTTGATACGCAACAAGTGCTCTTGGTTGTATAGATGCTGCGTGGTGAAGCGAATCACAAAAGGAGGAACCGGGCAATGGCGACCAAGGCCAGTGGTTAGAGTCCCAATCCCAAGGCCAGTGAATCCAGCTCCACGGACTGTGTAGGGCCCGTGCCCCCTGACCCACTGGTTCCTGGATCATGTGAATAAAACTGGCTGCGTTGGTCACCGCCTCTTGTCCGTGTCTCATTTCTCACTCGGATCGGTGTGTCTCCACATTGACAGGGAGGGAAGGGGGAGGTCAGACAATGGCAGGGCCACATTCAGGTCCTGTAGCTCCAGCATAATCATTTTCACAGAGTGATGCCTCAGAGCCATTGTCCCAGACGTGTCCATCACCATCCCTGGGTATGTCCCTGTCCCACCGGCAGTGACTCAGTGCTCTGCAGGCGGGAGGGAGTTTCCATTGGAGTCCTCAAAATTGACTCATGACATCAGGTCAAACATGGGCAAGAAAATGGCTCCTTCTGATTCTCGTCTACTGCCCTCCCTCTGCCGATGATCCAGCACAAGTGCTCTTGGAGTAAAGGGCTGTTTGTCAGATTGGAGCATGTAGACAGTGCTGTTCCCCCAATTACTAACATCAGAAATACGGTGAAATTACAAAACTTGTCGATGAAACAATACTTGAAAGTCACGGCAACCAGTGTGAACGATAGATATCGATGGAAACAGGACGTAGATAGGAGGGCAGAATGGGCAGAAATGGGGCAGATGGAATTTTGTAGAGAGGGGTATGAGGTGATGCATTTTGACAGAAGGAATAGGGAGAGGCATTTTGGGCTACATGACACAATTTTAAAGAGCGTTCAGAGACAGAGGGTTATGGGGTGTTCCGAAATGTTATCTTTGACATTTGGCAGGGCAGGATGAGAGAGCAGTTAGTGAAGTGTGGAGGGTATTGGGCTCCATTGTTTAAAATTCATTCACGGAATGTGGGCATCGGTGGCTAGGCCAGCATTTAATGCTCCTCACAAATTGCCCCTTGAGAAGGTGGTGGTGAGCTGCTGCAGTCCCTGTGGTGTAGGTACACCCACAGCGCTGTTAGGGAGGGAGTTCCAGGATTTTGACCCAGCGACAATGAAGTAACGACCGATATATTTCCATGTCAGGATAGTGAATGGCTCAGAGTGGAACTTCCAGGTGGTGGTGTTCCCATGTGTCTGCTGCCATTGTCCTTCTAGATGGTAGAGGTGGTGGATTTGGGCAGAGCTATCGAAGGAGCCTTGGTGAGTCGCTGTAGTGCATTTTATAGAAGGTACAGACTGCTTCTACTGTGCGTCGGTGGTGGAGGGAGTGGATGTTTGTGGATGTGGTGCCAAACAAGCGGGGCTGCTTTGTCCCGGATGGTGTCGAGCTTCTTCAATGTTGTGGGAGCCGCACTCATCCAGGCAAGTGGAGAGTATTCCATCATTGTCTTGACTGGTGCCTTGTCGATGGTGGACAGGCTTTGGGGAGTCAGGAGGTGAGTTACTCTCCGCCGGATTCCCAGCCCTTGACCTGCTCTTGTAGCCACAGTATTTATATGGCTGGTCCAGTTCAGTTTCTGGTGAATGGTAACCCCCAGGATGAAGTTAGTGGGGGATTCAGCGATGGGAATGGCATTGAATGTCAAGGGGCGATGGTTAGATTCTCCCTTCTTTCAGATGGAATGTTAATTTCAATGTCCGGAGATTAGAAACTAATTGGAAACAAATTAAAATGTTTAGCAGTTGAACGAGAAGGAAGATGAGGAGAATTCCTTTTGACACAAAGAGTTGTTGTGATCTGGAATGTGCTGCCCGAACGGATAATGGAAGCAGAATCAATAGCAACTTATCAAAGGGGAATTGTATCAATAATTGACTGGGAACATAATGGCGGGGCCCTGGGTGAAGAGAACAGGTTGAGGAGGCATAATTTAGTAGATCTTTCAAAGAGCCAGCAGAGGCTCGATGGACCCAATGGACCCCTTCCTTGCAAAAATATCTTTGCTTTTAACACAGTGAAGCATCCCTTTAAACCTCCAACATTTCAATCATTACACAGATCAGTTTCTCCGAACACTAATTAAATAAAGTAATACTTGGGAGGCACATTTAGTCTTTCACTCGAGAAACTGTTGGTCTCAGTTAATGAACAGCTCCTTTAACAAGCTCAAGTTGGAGCCAGTGCTGACCGTGTGGTTGTGTGAATATTAACTACAGAATGCTCCATGCATTGATATAAAGGGCAGCCATAATCCAGTCACCTCATTGTGACTCTGAGAGGATCAGTGGAAGATGAGGAAAGCACTGCTCTTGCTGCTTGGACTCCTGGTGCTGCTACAGCCCATCGCTGAGGGTGGAGTCGTGAGTCCAAGGCAGACCCGTGAGTATAACTCTCCCAGGAGTGACACAGCAGAAACATTCAGGGAATGAAAAGGAGGCCATTGAGCCTCTTCATACTACCCATCAATTGGCGTCTTAACTTCATCCGCCCATCTTTGTTCCACAACCCTTAAGACTTTTCCCAAACAGAAAGCTGTCCATCTCAGTTTAGCACCCTTCCATAAATCACCTTTAAAAGAAAAATAATCATCCTTCCCGATAAAACCCAAGCAGCTTTCCTAGTCGCCTTGTGCTTCTCATCGCCGTGCTGACCCTCGGTTAGATCCTCCATATATCTCGGTTAGACCACACCTGGAGAACTGTGCACAGTTCAGTTCTCCATATCTCTCGGTTTGACCACTCTTGGAGGACTGTGCACAGTTCTGGTCTCCATATCACTATTTAAGGCCACACCTGGAACTTTGTGCACAGATCTGGTGTGGTTGAGTGTGTGGGGGTGGGGGTGTGGGGTTGTAGTTGTCTGGTTTTAGGTGTTGTGTTTGTGGGGGTTGGTGATGTTGTGGATGTGGAGGTGGTTAGCTTGTGGGTGTGTGGGTGTTGGGGTTGTGGGTGTGGGGGTGGTGGTGGTGTGTGTGTGTGGGGGTGGAGGTGTGGGTGTGGGTGTGGGGGTGGGTGTGTCGGGGTTTGGATGTGGGGGTGTGGTAGTGTGGGGGTGTGGGGATGTGAGTGTGTGGGTGTGGGGGTGGTGGTGGGGGTGCTGCTGTGGGGGTGTGGGTGTGGGTGTGGTGGGGGTGTGGGTGTGGGGGTGGGTTTGTGAGTGTGGCGGTGTGGGGGTGTGGGTGTGGGGGTGTGGGTGTGTGGGTGTGGGTATGGGTGTGGGTGTGGGGGTTTGAATGTGGGGGTGTGGGGGTGTGGGGGTGTTGGTGTGGGGGTGTGGGTGTGGATATGGTGGTGTGGGTGTGGGGGTGTGAGTGGGCGTGGTGGGGGTGTGGGGGTGTGGGTGGGGGTGTGGGTGTGGGTGTGGTGGTGTGGGTGTGGGTGTGGGGGTGTGGGTGGGGGTGGTGGGGGTGTGGGTGTTGGGGGTATGGGGGTGTGGGTGTGGGGGTGTGGGTGTGTGGGTGTGGGTGTGGGGGTGTGGGTGTGGGGGTGGTGGGGGTGTGGTTGTGGGGGAGTGGGGAGGTGTGGAGGGTGTGGTGTAGACACTTGGGGTCACCAGGGTTTCGGGCGGGGGAACAGAAAGAGAAGCCATTGCCAGTTATTCTCTGGCGACCTGTACATTGGAAAGTAGATTCAGTGTAAGTGAAGGGGAACTGAAAGGGGCGGGTGTGGGGACACCTGACGCTATTGGGTGGATCATGAGGGCCAATCAAAACAGCCGGCATATTGACAGAGGAAAGCAGCGTGGGAATAATTGGATAGTTGCTTCAGAGAGACGACACGGGCTCGATGGGCCGAATGGCCCTCTTCTCTGCTGTATTATTCTTCCCTTAATCGCAGAAAGATATATATACTCTGAGTTCATATAAAGAGCTCCTGTAGCCCAGGCAGTTCAGTGTGGCTCTGAGGAGCTCAGTGGAAGATGAGGAAAGCACTGCTCTTGGTGCTGGCGCTCCTGGTGCTGGGACACATCATCGCTGAAAACTATATTTACGCAGGTCAGTGAATCTCTCAGTCGCCAATCTATGAAACCATTCACAGGAACAGGAATAGGCCATTCACCCACTCAAACATGTGCTGCCATTCGATTGGATCATTGTTGATCTGTATTTAAATCCATTTCTGCAGCTTGGTTCTGGAACATGAACCGTACCTTGGTACCAAAACCCTTCAATCCCAGCGTGGGAATGCTTGAAAAGTTTGTAAATTATATTTATTTTTGTTTAACTGTGCTCCAACCTCCAAAATTGACCCCACGGAAACTTAACATTGCAACAAAATTCCAAGATGTTGCAGGTTTTTACCACAGTTGAGGTCTGCATATCCCCTTGTTGGACCACACTCGGAGCACTGTGCATAGTTCCGATTTCCCTCAGTTAGACCACACTTGGAGCACTCTGCTCAGTTCCGATCTCCATATCCCTCAGTTAGACCACACTTGGAACACTGTGCATAGTTCCAATCTCCATATCCCTCAGTTAGACCACATTCGGAGCACTGTGCACAGTTCCGATCTCCATATCTCTCAGTTAGACCACACTCGGAGCACTGTCCACAGTTCCGATCTCCATATCCCTCAGTTAGACCACACTCGGAGCACTGTGCACAGTTGAAGTCTCCATAACTTTCGGTTAGAGCACACTCGGAGCACTGTGTACAGTTCCGATCTCCATATCCTTCGGTTAGAGCACACTCGGAGCACTGTCCACAGTTCCGATCTCCATATCCCTCAGTTAGACCACACTCGGAGCACTGTGCAAAGTTGAAGTCTCCATATCCCTCCGTGAGACCACACTTGGAGAACTCTGCACAGTTGAGGTCTCCATATTCCTTGGTTAAACCACACTCAGAGCACTGTGCACGTGTCTGGCCTGCATATTCCCTAGTGAGGCCACACTCGGAGCACTGTGCACATGTGTGGCCTGCATATTCCCTAGTGAGGCCACACTCGCAGCACTGTGCACATGTGTGGCCTGCATATTCCCTAGTGAGGCCACACTCGGAGCACTGTGCACATGTGTGGCCTGCATATTCCCTAGTGAGGCCTCACTCGGAGCACTGTGCACATGTGTGGCCTGCATATTCCCTAGTGAGGACTCACTCGGAGCACTGTGCACATGTGTGGCCTGCATATTCCCTAGTGAGGCCACACTCGGAGCACTGTGCACATGTATGGCCTGCATATTCCCTAGTGAGGCCACACTCGCAGCACTGTGCACATGTGTGGCCTGCATATTCCCTAGTGAGGCCACACTTGGAGCACTGTGCACATGTGTGGCCTGCATGTTCCCTAGTGAGGCCACACTCGGAGCACTGTGCACATGTGTGGCCTGCATATTCCCTATTGAGGCCACACTCGGAGCACTGTGCACATCTGTGGCCTTCATATTTCTTGGTTAGACAACATTGGGTCACTGTGGACAGTTCTGCTCTCCATGTCGCTTGGTTACGTCACCCATAGAGAGCTGTGAGTAGTCCTGTTCTCCAGGCCATTGCCTCGTCCTGAAAGACCAAACTAACAATAGTGCAATAAAGTTTAGGGTGATGCATAATAAATGTTTGAGTGAGAGTCAAGAGTCCTTTCTGGTGGCATCAACAGCAGATTCCTTTCTGCATTTCAGGTTGTTGGAATATTCGAGGGGGAACCTGTCGATTGGGAAAATGCCGCAGAAACGAGGGTTTGATACGGAAGAAGTGCTCTTGGTTGTATGAATGCTGCGTGGTGAAGCGTATCATAAAAGGAGGAATCGTGTCTGGGTCAGCAAGGCCCGTGACTCCAGCACCAGGTCCAATGCCCGTGACTCCAGCACCAGGTCCAGGGCCCGTGACTCCAGCACCAACTCCAATGGCCGTGACCGCTGCACCGCCCTGAGGCTCCACGGTCTGTGTAGGGCCCGTGCCCCCTGACCCACTGGTTCCTGGATCATGTGAATAAAACTGGCTGCGTTGGTCACCGCCTCTTGTCCGTGTCTCATTTCTCACTCGGATCAGTGAGTCTCCACATTGACAGGGAGGGAAGGGGGAGGTCAGACAATGGCAGGGCCACATTCAGGTCCTGTAGCTCCAGCATAATCATTTTCACAGAGTCATGCCTCAGAGCCATTGTCCCAGACGTGTCCATCACCATCCCTGGGTATGTCCCTGTCCCACCGGCAGTGACTCAGTGCTCTGCAGGCGGGAGGGAGTTTCCATTGCAGTCCTCAATATTGACCCATGACATCAGGTCAAACATGGGCAAGAAAATGGCTCCTTCTGATTCTCGTCTACTGCCCTCCCTCAGCCGATGATCCAGCACAAATGCTCTTGGAGTAAAGGGCTGTTTGTCAGATTGGAGCATGTAGACACTGCTGCTAATGTGCGTCGGTGGTGGTGGGAGTGAATGTTTGTGGATCGGGTGCTGATCAAGTGGGGCTGCTTTGTCCCGGATGGTGTCGAGCATCTTGAGTGTTGTGGGAGCTGCACTCATCCAGGCAAGTGGAGATTCTTCCATCACAATCCTGACGTGTGCATTGTCGATGGTGGACAGGATTTGGGGAGTCAGGAGATGAGTTAATCTCTGCAGGATTCCCTTCCTCTGACCTTCTCTTGTACACAACCCCCGGAAATGCCAACTGGAGGATTGTCCGGGCCCCTGACTGCAGACTCACTGTAGGGTGTGGGGTTGGGGAAATTATAGCCCCGGATTTAAAATAAAACACAAATAGCGGTGATTGTGATAGTGAAACTAGTGGATTGTGGTGAAGACCCACCTGGTTGACTCATGTCCCTTAGGGAAGGGAATCTGCCGTCTTTACCCGGTCTGACCTACATGTGACCCCAGACCCACAGCAAAGTGGTTAACTTTTAACTGCCCCTCATTTCTCATTGGGGTCGGTGTATCCCCATATTGACAGAGAGGGATGGTGGGTCAGAGAATGGCAGGAGCACATGGACCATCATGAAGCCCCGATGTGGTCATCCTCCCAGTAACAGACTGAAGGTCAATGTCCCCGGCTCGTCCATCACCATCCACGGGGCATGTCCTGTCCCACTGGCAGGACACACCCAGCAGTGGTGCCCAGCAGAGAGGCAGAGAGTGGGGAGGGACTGTCTCTGGCAATGCTCAACATTGACTCCAGGCTCCATTGTGTCTCATGGCATCAGGGGGAACATGGGGAGGGATACGTCCCACTGATCCCCACCACCCACCCTCCCTCAGCTGATCAACCTGTTCCCCTCCATGTTAAACAGCCACTCACAGAAGCAATGAGTGCACACAATGGAGTCTGGTTGGGAGACAACATTGTCCATCACCAAGAGTGTCTCAGTAGGACCACTACTGACCGAGGAAGGCAAGCTGTATATGTCATATCCGATAGACTTGGCCTGTATCAGGTGGAGAGGGAGACAACAAGAGGGAAACATCTACCTTTACCTCCCCTCGCGAATATACCTGTCTCCATTGACAGGAGAGACCACCGCCCAGTTCTTGTGAAGACAAGGAGCTGTCTTCACACTGCGCTCACCCTCCATTGTGCCGTGAGGAGCTACCATTGTGTTCAATGGGATAGATTCAGATCAGGCCCAGCAGCTCAAAACATCCATGAGGCTCTGTGGGCCACCAGCAGCACAATTGTGTTCAACCACAATCTGTAGCCTCTGTCTCGGCCTATCCCCCACTCTACCAATCCCGTCAAGCCTAGTGAACAACCATGGTTCAGTGACAAGAGCAGGAGAGGATGTCAGGAGCAGCAGCAGGAGTGCTGGGAAAATTAGGTGCCAGACAGGCAGACAGGCAGATAGACAGACAGACAGGTAGACAAACAGAGAGAGAGAGAGACAGACACACAGACAGACAGATAAACAGAAAGACAGACAGACAAACAGAGAGATAGAGACGGACAACCAGACAGGCAGACAGGCAGATACACAGGTATACAGTCAGACAGACAGGCAGACCAGTGAGAGTCAGACTGTCAGAGAGACAGGTAGACAGACAGACAGTCAAAGAGACAAAGCCTCTGTCCCGGCCTATCCCCCACTCTACCATTCCCGTCAAGACAAGTGAACAATCATGGTTCAGTGAAGAGAGCAGGAAAGGATGTCAGGAGCCACTATCATCTCTCCCACCCCCTCCTATCCCCCCAAACACCCCCACCCCCAACACCCCACATCTCAATTGTCTCCCCACTCGGCACCTCCAGCCCTGCAAGATTCCTTCCCTTTTACCTCATTCCCACAACCCCCTATTCATTCACTTTTCCCAGGGCCCCTGTCCTCATTGATCTCTCACTGCCGTCTATCTGCATTGCCTGGACGGGCCGAATGGCTTCCTGAACCGTGATGACCTATTGAATCAACCTTAATTGGGTGTTTAATTGTCTCCCAGTGATTGCTATTAGCTGGAGAATAAACTACTCTCCTGTATCCAGGATTGGGATGAAAGGTTGGAGATGTCGGGAATACAATGTGTGTATAAAGAGTTCCATGTCGGCCATCAGAGCTGAAGCGCAAATCAGTCACTTTGAGCAGTTTACCGGCCTGTTAAATATTTCCCTGGAACACGGAACTGACCGGACACCAGGTGCCATCCTGTCTGACACCTCCCCACCACCCCCACACCCCCACACCCCCACCACCCCCAAGCCGCGCCGGTTTGTTCTCTATATCGAGCAAGTCTCCAATCGGCCTGAATCAATGATTTCTAACCAATGGGACGGGTCTCCCTGCCTTCCCCACCACAACCCAACCATCGCCTGGACCCGAGATTTACAATTCTTCACCAATGGGAGGAGAGCTTCTCCATCCCCCAACAACAAACTGAGCTTCAGGTAAAAGCTAAACACTGCCAATGCTGGGAATGGGAAATCAAAGCAGAAAATGCTGGAGAGAAACTCAGCAGCTGTGAGAGCGTCTGTGGAGAGAGAGACAGGGTTAACCTTTCCCGTCCCTATCCCCCTTCTTCAAATGTTAGAAGCTGACAAACTCACCTTAGCTTGTCCCCGATATTTACAATTCTCTCCAGCACTGGGAGGCAATCGAGGACCCATTAAAGGGAGGTTCATAGAGTCATCACGGCTCAGGAAGCCATTCGGCCCCTCCGGTCCATGCAGATAGACGGCAGTGAGGGATAAACGAAGACAGGACCCCTGGGAAGAGGGAATTGATAGGGGGTTGTAGGAATGAGGTAATCGAGAGCAGAATTTCCAGGGTTGAAGGTACCGAGTGGGGCAGCAATTAAGATGTGAGGGGGCGGGTGGGAGAGGAGCTAGGTTCTCTCGAAGGCATTTGGAGTCTGTACCTCTGGTTGAGCTCAGTCACACCAGAGAAGGATCATGGTCTCATTGGGAGAAGAGAGTGAATCAAACGGTAGATCACACTTGGAGCATTGTGCACAGTTCTGGCCTCCATAATCCTCGGTTAGACTACACTTGGAACATTGTGCACAGTTCTGCTCTCAATATCCCTTGGCCTGGCCAGACTTGGAACACTGTGCACAGTTCTGGTCTCTGTATCGCTCGGTTGGACCACACATAGAGCACTATGGACAGTTCTGGTCTCAATATTCGTCGTTTGAACCACATCTGGAGCACTGTGCACAGACCTGGTCTCCCTATTCATTGGTTAGAGCATGCTTGGAGCACTGTGCACAGTTCTGGCCTGTATATTCCTTGGCCTGGGTAGACTGCGTGTGGAGAACTGTGGACAGTCCTGGTCTCCATATCCGTCATTTAGACTCCACTCAGGTCATTGTGCACAGTATCGGTCTCCATATCACTCGGTTCACGAACACTCGGAGTACTGTGCACACTTTTGTCCTCCATATCCCATGGTTGACCACGTTTGGACACTATTCACAGTTCCGGTCTCCAAAACCTCGATTGGACCACATCTGGGCCACTGTACACAGTTCTCGTCTTCAGACCCCACGGTTAGATCACACTTGCTGCACTGTGGACAGTTCTGGTCTCCATATCCCTTGGCCTGGTTACACTTGGAGCACTGTGCACAGTTCTGGTTTCCTTATCCTTCGAATGGATTACAGCTGGAGCACTGTGTACAAATCAGGTCTTCATATCCATTGGTTAGACCACATTTGGTGCACTATGCGGAGTTCTGCTCTCCATATCCCTTGGCCTGGCCACACTTGGAGCACTGTGCACAGTTCTACTCTCTATATCACTTGGTTAGATAACTCTTGGGACACTGTGCACAGTTCTGCTCTCCATATCACTTGGTTAGGCCGCCCATCGAATGCTGTGAGTGGTCCTGCGTGGTGAGGTGTATCATAAAAGGTGGAATCACGTTTGGGTCAGCAAGGCCCGTGACTCCAGCACCGTCTAGAGGCTCCACGGACTGTGTAGGGACCGTGCTCCCTGACCCACTGGTTCCTGGATCATGTGAATAAAACTGGCTGCGTTGGTCACCGCCTCTTGTCCGTGTCTCATTTCTCACCCGGATCGGTGTGTCTCCACATTGACAGGGAGGGAAGGGGGAGGTCAGACAATGTCAGGGCCACATGTAGGTCCTGTAGCTCCAGCATAATCATTTTCACAGAGTCATGCCTCAGAGCCATTGTCCCAGAAGTGTCCTTCACCATCCCTGGGTATGTCCCTGTCCCACCAGCAGTGACTCAGTGCTCTGCAGGTGGGAGGGAGTTTCCATTGGAGTCCTCAATATTGACTCATGACATCAGGTCAAACATGGGCAAGAAAATGGCTCCTTCTGATTCTCGTCTACTGCCCTCCCTCAGCCGATGGTCCAGCACAAGTGCTCTTGGAGTAAAGGGCTGTTTGTCAGATTGGAGCATGTAGACAGTGCTGTTCCCCCAATTACTGACATCAGGAATACGGGGACATTCCAAAACTTGTCGATGAAACAATTCTTGAAGTCATGGCAACCAGTGAGGACGATAAATATCGATGGAAACAGGACGTAGATAGGAGGGCAGAATGGGCAGAAATGGGGCAGATGGAATTTTGTTGAGAGGGGTATGAGGTGATGCATTTAGACAGAAGGAATAGGGAGAGGCATTATGGGCTACATGACAAAATTTTAAAGAGCGTTCAGAGACAGAGGGATATGGGGTGTTCCGAAATGTTATCTTTGACATTTGGCAGGGCAGGATGAGAGAGCAGTTAGTGAAGCGTGGAGGGTATTGGGCTTCATTGTTTAAAATTCATTCATGGAATGTGGGCATCGCTGGCTAGGCCAGTATTTAATGCCGCTCCAAAATTGCCCATTGAGAAGGTGGTGGTGAGCCGCTGCAGTCCCTGTGTTGTTGGTTACATCCATAGCGCTGTTAGGGAGGGAGTTCCAGGATTTTGATCCAGCGACATTGAAGGAACATCCGATATATTTCCAAGTCAGGATGGTGAGTGGCTCAGAGGGGAACTTCCAGGTCCTGGTGTTCCCATGTGTCTGCTGCCCTTATCCTTCTAGATGGTAGAGGAGGTGGATTTGGGCAGCGCTATCGAAGGAGCCTTGGCGAGTTGCTGTAGTGCATCTTGTAGATGGTACACACTGCTGCTACTGTGCGTCGGTGTTGGAGGGAGTGAATGTTTCTGGATGAGGTGCCGATCAAGTGGGGCTACTTTGTCCTGGATGGTGTCGAGCTTCTTGAGTGTTGTGGGAACCGCACTCATCCAGGCAAGTGGGAAGTATTCCATCCTAGTCCTGACTGGTGCCTTGTTGATGGTGGACAGGCTTTGGGGAGTCAGGAGGTGAGTTACTCTCCGCAGGATTCCCAGCCTCTGACCTGCTCTTGTAGCCACAGTATTTATATGGCTGGTCCAGTTCAGTTTCTGATCAGTAGTAACCCCCAGGATGAAGTTAGTGGGGGATTCAGCGATTGCAATGGCATTGAATGTCTTGGGGCAATGCTTAGATTGTCCCTTGTTGCAGATGGTCATTACCTGACACTCAAAAATACAGGTATTGGGGACAAAATCAGGGGGAGATACTCCGAACAATTATAAAGCCCTGGTTAGGCCGCAGCTAGATTAATACATCCAGCTCTGATCACCACACATGAGGGAGAATGTGAGAGCCCTGGAGGGGCTGCTGAGGATATTTAGAAGATTAAAGCCTGTGTATTGTCCACACAGACGGGCAGTGAGCTGCTGGACCCTATCCTGTGCTGATTCATTCCTGTCAGATCCTCACACCTTGTTCAAGGCTGTCAGACAGGATGGCACCTGGTGTCCGGTCAGTTCCGTGTTCCAGGGAAATATTTAACAGGCCGGTAAACTGCTCATAGTGACTGATTTGCGCTTCAACTCTGATGGCCGACATGGAACTCTTTATCCACACATTGCATTCCAGACATCTCTAAACTTTTATCCCACTCCTGGATACAGGAGAGTAGTTTCGTCTCCATCTAATGCCCATCACTGGGAGACAATTGAAGACCCATTAAAGGGAGGTTCATACAGTCGTCACTGCTCAGGAAGCCATTCGGCCCATCCAATCCATGCAGATAGACGGCAGTGAAGGATAAACGAAGACAGGACCCCTGGGAAGAGGGAATGGATAGGGGATTGTGGGAATGATGTAAACGAGAGCAGATTTTCCAGGGTTGGTGGTACGGAGTGGGCCGGCAATTAAGATTAGAGGGGGCAGGTGGGATAGGAGCTATGTTCTGTAGAAGGGGAGGGTGGAGGCTGTACCTGTGGGTGACCTTATTGGGTATTTAATTGTCTCCCAGTGACCAGCCATATAAATACTGTGGCTACAAGAGCAGGTCAGAGGCTGGGGATCCTGCGGAGAATAACTCACCTCCTGACTCCCCAAAACCTGCCCACCATCGACAAGGCACCAGTCAGGATTTTGTTGGAATACTCCCCACTTGCCTGGATGAGTGCAGCTCCCACAACACTCAAGAAGCTCGACACCAACCAGGACAAAGCAGCCCCGCTTGATTGACATCCCATCCACAAACATTCACTCCCTCCACCACCGACGCACAGTAGCAGCAGTGTGTACCATCTACAAGATGCACTGCAGCAACTCACCAAGGCTCCTTCGATAGCTCTGCCCAAATCCACCTCCTCTACCATCTAGAAGCACAAGGGCAGCAGGCACATGGGAACACCGTCACTTGGAATTTACCCTCCAAGACACTCACCATCCCGACTTGGAAATATATTGGCCGTTCCTTCCACATGATCCAGGAACCAGTGAGTCTGGGGGCATGGGCCCTACACAGTCCGTGGAGCCTCTAGACGGTGCTGGAGTCACGGGCCTTGCTGACCCAAACGTGATTCCTCCTTTTATGATTCGCTTCACCATGCAGCATTCATACAACCAATAGCACTTGTGGCGTGTCAAACCATCGTTTCTGCAGCACTGTCCCCATTGACAGGTGCCCCCTTTAATTCTGTCACATGCAGAGACAACACCTGAAATGCAGAAAGGAATCCGCTGTTGATGCCACCAGTAAGGACCCTCAACTCTCACTCAAACATTTATTATGTATCACCCTAAATGTTGAAGTCCCCCTTTCACTGCCACATCCCGATATTGCCCTATTGCCTGTTTGGTCTGTGAGGCCTAGACAAAGGACATGGAGAACAAGACTACTCACAGCCTTCGATGGGTGGCCTAACCAAGCGATATGGAGAGCAGAACTGTGCACAGTGTAGCGAGTGCAGCCGGGCCAAGGGATATGGAGACCAAAACTGTGTCTAGATCTCCAGGTGTGGTCTAACTGAGCGATATGTAGGCCAGAACTGTGCACAGTGTTCTGGCGTGGCCGAACAGAGGGGTATGCAGTACAGAGCTGTGTACCGTGCTCCAAGTATCATGAACTGAGGGATATGGAGGCCAAAACTGTGCACAGTGCTCCGATTGTGGTCAAACTGTGGGATTTGGAGACCAGAACAGTGCAGGGTGCTCCATGCGTGGTCTAACTGAGGGATATGGAGACCAGAACAGTGCACAGTGTTCCAGGTGTGGCCCGGCCAATGGATTTGTGGAGCAGAACTGTGCACAGTGCACCACGTGTGGCCTAACCATGGGTTATGGAGATCAGAAATGTGCACAGTGCTCCAAGTGTGGCCAGGCCAAGGGATATTGATTGCAGAACTGCCAACAGTGCACCAAGTGTGGCCAGGCCAAGGATTATGGAGAGCAGGACTGTGCACAGTGCACCAAATGTAGTCTAACCGAGGGTTTGGAGACCAGAACTGTGAACAGTGTCCAAGCGTGGTCAACCGAGGGAAATGGAGACCAAAACTGTGCACAGTGCTCTGAGTGGGGTCTAACCGAGCGATATAGATTACAGGACTGTGAACTGTGCTCTAAGTGCAGCCAAGACAAGCGATATGGAAATCATAACAGTGCCCAGTGCTCCTAGTGTGGTCTTGCCAAGGGATATGGCGCCAATAACTGTGTAAAGTGCTCCAGGTGTGGACGAACAAAGGAATATGGTGGGCAGAACTGTGCACAATACTCCAAGTATTGTCAACTGAGGGTTATGGAGGCCAAAACTGTGCACAATGCACCAAATGTTGTCTACCCGAGGGATATGGAGACCATAACTGTGTCCAGTGCTCCGAGTGTGGTCTAATTGAGGGATTTGGAGACCAGAACTATGCAGAGTGCTCCAAGCATGGTCTAACCGAGGATTATGGAGACCAGAACTGTGCACAGTGCTACAAGTGTGGCCAGGCAAAGGGATGCGGAGAGCAGAATTGTGCACAGTGTTCCAAGTGTGGTCTGACCGAGGATTATGGAGACCAGAACTATGCACAGTGCTCCCTCCGAGTGTGGTCTAACTGAGATGTATGGAGATCGGAACAGTGCACAGTGCTCAAATTGTGGCCAGGACAAGAGATCTGGAGTCCGGAAGTGTGCACTGGGCTCCAAGTGTGGCCTATCCTTTTTCGGGTCAGTGTATCTCTCACTGCTCAGAGTGAGACCCTGATCCTTCTCTGGTGTGACTGAGCTCACCCAGAGATACAGTCTCCACTCCTCCTTCCAAAGCCCCGAACTCCTCTCCCACCCGCCACCCCTCACATTTTAATTGTCTCCCCACTCGGTTG
Source organism: Cetorhinus maximus (assembly GCF_964194155.1). Taxonomy (NCBI): domain Eukaryota; kingdom Metazoa; phylum Chordata; class Chondrichthyes; order Lamniformes; family Cetorhinidae; genus Cetorhinus; species Cetorhinus maximus. Next base: position 58,550 of record NW_027597658.1, read on the forward strand.
CTCCAACCCTGGAAAATCTGCTCCCTCATTCCCACAACCCTCTATCCATTCCCTCTTCCCAAGGGTGCTCACCTCATTGACCCCTCACTGCCGGCTATCAGCATGGACTGGATGGGCCGAATGGATTCCTGAGCCGTGGTGACTCTCTGAGCCTCAGGGACATGAATGAACCAAATGGGCCCTCACTACAATCCAGTAGATCCGTGCTCACCATCACCAACATTTGTCTTTTTGATTGCAGGGGCAGAATATCCACACCCCCAGCACCCCACAGTGAGCTGGTAGCCAGGGGACTGTAAGATTCTCTGGGTGGGATCACTCTGGGCTGTGTTCAGTGTTGGGAACGATGCCCTTTGTAGGGTCAGTGTATCCTTCACTGCGCAGAGTGAGAGCATTATCTTTCTCCGGTGTGACTGAGCCCACCCAGAGGTACAGCCTCACCCACTACCGCATCACCAGCACCCATCTCCACACTCACCCCACCAGGGACCAAATGACTCCCAACTCCAGTACCTCCCAGCCTTCAAAAAAACCCTCCCTGTCTCCTCACTCCCCACACCTCTATTTACTCCCTGTGTTACCGCGTGCAACAGGCTCCAACTCATGGACTCACCCACACACTGACTGGTGCTCACATGCAGACACACAAGAGCTGTGTTCAGTGCAAGGCGGCTGTGCTCAGCTTCGGGGAATGTGGGAAACAGAGACACTTGTGAAAGGAATAAAGAGAGGGGAGGGAAAGGGGAGTAACTGAGTTCACTGAGGGCCAGGGGAACAGGGGGAGGCCATTCAGCCCCACAAACCTGCCCCACCATTCAACCAATATCGATCTGATCTATGACCCGACTCCATAAAACTGCCATTGCCCCGTGAGCTGTGTGACCTGTTGTGAATCGATCCCATTGAAAGCAATGAGTGCCACACAACACAATGGAGAGTGTCCTCAGTGTGAAGACAGGAGCCAATCGTCACAAGGACTGTGCGGTGGTCATTCCTACCAACACCGTCAGGGACAGATGTATCTGCAGCAGGTAGATTGGTGAGGATGGGGTGGAGTAGAATCTTCCCCCTTGTTGGTTCACCTGCCTCAGGCCTATTCTGCCTTTCAGGGCTCGGCCACCTGGGTCTGTAACGGTGACCCTGAGCCACTCTTGGTGATGGACATGCAGGTCCCACAGCAGAGAACATTATGTGCCCTCGATACGCTCAGTGCTTCCTCCATGTGGTGTTTAACATGGAGGGGGAGAGATTGATCAGATTCGGGAGAGCGGTAGGTGGGAGTCAGCAGGAGGTTTCCCTTCCCCTGTTTGCCCTCATGTCTTGTGACATCAGAGAGGCTGTGGTCTTGTTGAGGACTCCCAGGACCAGCCTCTCCCGACTGTATGTCACTGCTCTGTCACCTCTGGTGGGGACAGTCCTGTCAGAGGGACACGGGATACCTAGGGAATGGGGGCCACGCGATTAGCGCATTGTCTTTACGTTATGTTTCTGTGAGTGTGTCTACATTGGATTTATAAGATGTCAATGTGACCCTGCCATTGTCTGACCTCCCCTCCCTCCCTGTCAATATGGAGACACTCCGATCCCAGTGAGAAATGAGACACGGACAAGAGGCGGTGATTGATGCAGCCAGTTTTATTCACATGATTCAGAAAGCATTGGGTCAGGGGTCATTGGATCCACACAATGTGTCAGAAGCAGAATTACAGGAATTACAGATAGCTTCAATCAGAGCCTCAGGCGGCTCTCACAGGGGGACATTTCCCCTTCTTGTTACTCAGTGAGCCCTGCAGCACTTAAAAACGAGGAAGCATTTCTCCATCGTCTCGGTCTCACCATTCTTGCACCCGAGTGGTCTACAGGACTCTCCAGTTTTACTACATCCCAAGGCTCGACCTAGGAAAGGGAAAGGAAGACTTCATTGATGCCAACAGTCATGGCCCTCGAGGGCCCGAGTTTAGACTAACTGATGTACACTCAGACCTAACCTGTAGAAACTGCATCCGGAGTGATCTAACTAAGGGATACGGAGACACGAACTGTGCAGAGTGAGCCTAGTGTGGTCATACAAAGGATAATGAAGATCAGAATGGTGCACAGTGCTCCAAGTGTTGTCTAAGCAAGTTATAAACAGACCAGAAATGCTCTCAATCAGAAAGCTACAATGTATTTTACACAACTGAATACCAGCACAGTCCTGATGGGCTGAATGGTCTCCCGTTGCCCGTCTCAGGGTTTCTATAAATTGAGCACTGAGGGATATACTCACTTTCCAATGTAGACGTTGCACTCACTCCTCCATCGGCAGTGATGGGCTGCACCAGCACCAGGAACCCAAGCAGCAAAAGCAGTGCTTTCCTCATTCTCCGCTGATCTCCTCCCAGTGACAATGAGATAGCTGGAGCACAGACGCACTTTATATGTACACACAGAGCATTCTGTAGTTAATAATCACACACACGCGGCGCGGGTAGACTCTAACTTGGACACGTTGAAGGGAACGTTCACTAACTGAGTCCAACATTAACTGGAATCAAGTAGGCTTCTTTATTAATAAGAAGAGGGACAGGTCTGAATAATGATTGAGCTGACAAAGGTTCATAGGAATTGTTAGTTTTATTTTAAATCAGAATCATACAACAGAGATGGAGGCCATTTGACCCATGGTGCCTATGCTAGCACCTTGATCATGTTATCTCATTATTCCCAGTTTCCTCTGTGCTTTGGCCTTAGCTATGTAACATTTTCCTGCTTAATTATTCATCCAATTCCTCTTCTGAAGTTTACTGTTCAATCTTCTCTGAATCTCCCTTCAGGCAGCGAGTTCCAGTTCACAAAAACTCCCTTAATAAATGGAAATTCTCATCATCCTCCATCTAGTTCTTTTGTCAATGAAATAAAATCTGTTTCTACTGGTTCCCTAATCTCCCGCCCTCGGAAATCTCCCACGATCTCTATTGGGGGAAGATTTGGGGATCTCTACCTGGTGTCCTGGGGCCAATGTTTATCCATCGGCCAACACCACGATCACATATTATCCAGTCAGTATTGCTTTGCTCTTGGGATCTTGCTGTGCACAAATTGGCTGTCACATATTGTGGATTAAAACAGTGACTGTCCTTCAATGTGACGTAATTGACTGTGATGAATGTTGCATTGCTCTGGTGAAGGGTTCCATATAAACCCAAATCTTCATTTCATTATTTCTCTCTTTATCTGCTTTTCCTTTTCTCTCTCCTTTTCTCTCACTTTGTCCCTTTGACTGTCTGTCTGTCTGCCTGTCTCTCTGACAGTCTGTCTGTCTGTCACTCTGTCTGCCTGTCTGTCTGACTGTATGACTGTCTATCTGCCTGTCTGTCTGCCTGCCTGACTGTCCGTCTCTATCTCTCTGTTTGTCTGTCTCTCTGTCTGTTTATCTGTCTGTCTGTGTGTCTGTCTGTCTCTCTCTCTCTCTCTCTCTCTGTTTGTCTACCTGTCTGTCTGTCTATCTGCTTGTCTGCCTGTCTGGCTGCCTGTTTCCCCGTCTCTCTCTCTCTTTGTCTGTCTGTCTCTGTATCTCTGCCTCTCTCTCTCCCCCGCCCTTGATGGAATTATTTATTTTATGTAATTTTTTTGTCTTAAGACTGTATCTTTTTCTCCATAAGATTGTTAGAGATTGAGACAATCACATCTGTTTTGGAGCCCACGATGCCTCCCCTGCACTCTCAGCCAGTTCATTCCAGATTACAAAAGCTCCCTGTGTAAAAACATATTTTGGTCTGTGAGGCCGAGACAAAGGACATGGAGAACAGGACTACTCACAGCCTTCGATGGGTGGCCTAACCAAGCGTAATGGAGAGCAGAACTGTGCACAGTGACACAAGTGTGGTCAAACCAAGGGATAAGGAGACCAGAACTGTGCACAGTGCTCCGATTGTGGCCAGGCCAAGGGATATGTAGATGCAGAACTGTGCACAGTGCATCAAATGATGTCTATCCGAGGGATATGAAGACCAGAACTGTGCACAGTGCTCCAAGTGTTACCAGGCTAAGGGATATGGAGACCAGAACAGTCCACAGTGCAGCAGGTGTGTCAGGCCAAGGGATATGGAGACCAGAACTGAGCACAGTGCTTTAAGTGTGGTCTAACCGAGCGATATAGAGACCAGAACTGTGCACAGTGCTCTAAGTGTGGTCTAACCGAGTGATATGGAGACCAGAACTGTGCACAGTGCTCTAAGTGCAGCCAGGGCAAGCGATATGGAGACGATAACTGTGTCCAGTGCTCCAAGTGTGGTCTAGCCGATGGATATAGAGGACATAACTATGCACAGTGCTCCAAGTGTGGCCAAACAGAGGGATATGGAGACCAGAACTGTGCACAGTGCTCCAAGTCTGGTCTAGCTGAGGGATATGGAGATCAGAACTTTGCACAGTTCTCCGGGTGTTGTCTAACCGAGGGATATGGAGACAGAAACAGTGCACAGTTCTCAAACTGTGCTTTAAATGAGGGATATTGAGACCAGAACTGTGCACAGTTCTCCGATTGTGGTCTGTCCTTTGTAGGGCCAGTGTATCACTCACTTCACCCAATAAGACCTTGATGCTTCTCTGGTGTGACTGAGCTCACCCAGAGGTACAGCCTCCACCCTCCCGTTCTAGAGAACCTAGCTCCTCTCCCACCTGCCCCCTCACATCTTAATTGCCTCCCCACTCGGTACATCTAACCCTGGAAATTCAGCTCTCGATTACCTCATTTCCACAACCCTCCATTCATTCCCTCTTCCCAGGGGTCCTGTCTTCGTTTATCCCTCACTGCCATCTATCTGCATGGACTGGATGGGCCGAATGGCTTCCTAAGCCGTGATGACTCTATGAACCTCCCTTTAATGGGTCTTCAATTGTCTCCCAGTGTTGGGCATTAGCTGGAGACTAAACTACTCTCCTGTATGCAGGAGTGGGATGAACGTTTAGAGATGTCTGGAATGCACTGTGTGGATAAAGAGTTCCATGTCGGCCGTCAGAGTTGAAGCGCACATCAGTCACTTTGAGCAGTTTACCGGCCTGTTAAATATTTCCCTGGAACACGGAACTGACCGGACACCAGCTGCCATCCTGTCTGACAGCCTTGAACAAGGTGTGAGGATCTGACAGGAATGAATCAGCACAGGATAGGGTCCAGCAGCTCACTGCCCATCTGTGTGGACAATACACAGGCTTTAATCTTCTAAATAGCCTCAGCAGCCCCTCCAGGGCTCTCACATCCTCCCTCATGTGTGGTGATCAGAGCTGGATGTATTAATCTAGCTGAGGCCTAACCAGGGCTTTATAATTGTTCAGAATAAGTTCCCCTAATTTTGCACTCAGTACCTGTACTTATGAGAGTCAGGCAATGACCATCTCCAACAAGAGAGAATCCAACCATCGCCCCTTGATGTTCAATGACATTACCATCACTGAATCCCCCACTATCAACATCCTGGGGGTTACCATTGACCAGAAACTGAACTGGACCAGCCATATAAATACTGTGGCTACAAGAGCAGTTCAGAGGCTGGGGATGCTGTGGTGAGTAACTCACCTCCTGAATCCCCAAAAGACTGCCCACCATCGACAAGGAACCAGTCAGGATGATGATGGAATACTCCCCGTTTGCCTGGATGAGTGCAGCTCCCATAACACTCAAGAATCTCGACACCATCCGGGATAAAGAAGCCCCGCTTGATCAGCACCCCATCAAGAAACATTCACTCCCTCCACCACCGACGCACAGTAGCAGCAGTGTGTGTACCATCTACAAGATGCACTGCAGGAACTCACCAAGGCTCCTACGACAACATCTTGCAAACCCACAACCTCTACCATCTAGAGGGACAAGGGCAGCAGACACATGGTAACACCACCACCTGGAAGTTCCCCTCTGAGCCACTCACCATCCGGACTTGGAAATATATCGGCCGTTCCTTCACTGCCGCAGGGTCAAAATCCTTGAACTCCCTCCCTAACAGCGCTATGGATGTACCTACACCACAGGGACTGCAGCGGCTCACCACCACCTTCTCAAGGGACAATTTGGGAGGGGCATTAAATGCTGGCCTAGCCAACGATGCACACATTCCATGAATGAATTTTAAACAATGGAGCCCAATACCCTCCACGCTTCACTAACTGCTCTCTCATCCTGCCCTGCCAAATGTCAAAGATAAAATTTCGGAACACACCATATCCCTCTGTCTCTGAACGCTCTTTAAAATTGTGTCATGTAGCCCATAATGCCTCTCCCTATTCCTTCTGTCAAAATGCATCACCTCATACCCCTCTCTACAAAATTCCATCTGCCACTTTTCTGCCCATTCTGCCCTCCTATCTACGTCCTGTTTCCATCGATATCTATCGTCCTCACTGGTTGCCATGACTTCAAGTATTGTTTCATCGACAAGTTTTGGAATGTCACCGTATTCCTGATGTCAGTAATTGGGGGAACAGCACTGTCGACATGCTCCAATCTGACAAACAGCCCTTTACTCCAAGAGCACTTGTGCTGGATCATCGGCTGAGGGAGGGCAGTAGACGAGAATCAGAAGGAGCCATTTTCTTGCCCATGTTTGACCTGATGTCATGAGTCAATATTGAGGACTCCAATGGAAACTCCCTCCCGCCTGCATAGCACTGAGTCACTGCCGGTGGGACAGGGACATACCCAGGGATGGTGATGGACACGTCTGGGACAATGGCTCTGAGGCATGACTCTGTGAAAATGATTATGCTGGAGCTACAGGACCTGAATGTTGCCCTGACATTGTCTGACCTCCCCCTTCCCTCCCTGTCAATGTGGAGACTCACCGATCCAAGTGAGAAATGAGACACGGACAAGAGACGGTGACCAACGCAGCCAGTTTTATTCACATGATCCAGGAACCAGTGGGTCCGGGGGCACGGGCCCTACACAGTCCGTGGAGCCACTAGACGGTGCTGGAGTCACGGGCTTTGCTGACCCAAACGTGATTCCTCCTTTTATGATTCGCTTCACCACGCAGCATTCATACAACCAATAGCACTTGTGGCGTGTCAAACCCTCGTTTCTACAGCACTGTCCTCATTGACAGGGGCCCCCTTTAATTCTGTCACATGCAGAGAAAAAACCTGAAATGCAGAAAGGAATCCACTGTTGATGCCACCAGTAAGGACCCTCGACTCTCACTCAAACATTTATTATGTATCTCCCTAAATGTTGAAGTCCCCCTTTCACTGCCTCATCCCGATATTGCACTATCGTCAGTTTGGTTTGTAAGGCCTAGACAAAGGACATGGAGAACAGGACTACTCATAGCGTTCGATGGGTGGACTAACTAAGCGATATGGAGAGCAGAACTGCGCACAATGCACCAAACGTGGTCTAACCAATGGATATGAAAACCAGATGTGTGCACAGTGCTCCAGCTGTAATCCATTCGAGGAATAAGGAAACCAGAAATGCGCACAGTGCTCCAGGTTTGGTCTAACCAATGGATATGGCGGCCAGAACTGTCCACAGTGCTCCAAGCATGCTCTAACCGAGGAATAGGGAGACCAGGTCTGTGCACAGTGCTCCAGATGTGGTCCAAATGAGGGATATTGAGACCAGAACTGTCCACAGTGAACCAAGTGGGTCAGGCCAAGGGTTATGGAGGCCGGAACTGTCCACAGAGCTTCAAGTTTGGTCTAACCAAGGATTATGGAGACCAGAACTGTACACTGTGCACCGAGTGTGGTCTATCCTTTGTAGGGCCAGTGTATCACTCTCTTCTCCCAATGAGACCATGATCCTTCTCTGGTGTGACTGAGCTCACCCACAGGTACAGCCTCCACTCTCCCCTTCTAGAGAACCTAGCTCCTCTCCCAACCGCCCCCTCACATCTTAATTGCTGCCCCATTCGAAAACTCCAACCCTGGAAATTCTGCTCTCGATTACCTCATTCCCACAATCCCCTATCCATTCCCTCTTCCCAGGGGTCCTGTCTTCATTTATCCCTCACTGCCGTCTATCTGCATGAACTGGATGGGCCGAATGGCTTCCTGAGCCGTGATGACTCTATGAAACTCCCTTTAATGGGTCTTCAATTGTCTCCCAGTGACGGGCATTAGCTGGAGACGAAACTACTCTCCTGTATCCAGGAGTGGGGTGAAAGGTTGAAGATGTCGGGAATGCAATGTGTATATAAAGAGTTCCATGTTGGCCATCAGAGCTGAAACGCAAATCAGTCACTATGAGCAGTTTACCAGCTGGTTAAATATTTCCCTGGAACACGGAACTGACCGGACACCAGGTGCCATCCTGTCTGACAGCCTTGAACAAGGTGTGAGGATCTGACAGGAATGAATCAGCACAGGATAGGGTCCAGCAGCTCACTGCCCGTCTGTGTGGACAATACACAGGCTTTAATCTTCTAAATATCCTCAGCAGCCCCTCCAGGGCTCTCACATCCTCCCTCATGTGTGGTGATCAAAGCTGGATGTATTAATCTAGCTGCGGCCTAACCAGGGCTTTATAATTGTTTAGAATAAGTTCCCCTGATTTTGCACTCAGTACCTGTACATTTGAGTGTCAGGCAATGACATGGGAACACCACCACCTGGAAGCACCGACGCACAGTAGCAGCAGTGTGTACCATCTACAAGATGCACTGCAGGAACTCACCAATGCTCCTTCGACAACATCTTGCAAACCCACCTCCTCTACCATATAGAAGGACAAGGGCAGCAGACACATGGGAACACCACCACCTGGAAGTTCCCCTCTGAACCACTCACCATTCTGACGTGGAAATATATCGGTCGTTCCTTCACTGTCGCTGGGTCAAAATCCTGGAACTCCCTCCCTAACAGCGCTGTGGGTGTACCTACACCACAGGGACTGCAGCGGCTCACCACCACCTTCTCAAGGGACAATTTGTGAGGGGCATTAAATGCTGGCCTAGACAGCGATGCCCACATTCCATGAATGAATTTTAAGCAATGGAGCCCAATACCCTCCACGCTTCGCTAACTGCTCTCTCATCCTGCCCTGCCAAATGTCAAAGATAACATTTCAGAACACCCCATATCCCTCTGTCTCTGAACGCTCTTTAAAATTGTGTCATGTTGCCCATAATGCCTCTCCCTTTTCCTTCTGTCAAAATGTATCACCTCATACCCCTCTCTACAAAATTCCATCTGCCACCTTTCTGCCCATTCTGCCCTCCTATCTACGTCCTGTTTCCATCGATATCTATCGTCCTCACTGGTTGCCATGACTTCAAGTATTGTTTCATCGACAAGTTTTGGAATGTCACCGTATTCCTGATGTAAGTAATTGGGGGAACAGCACTGTCTACATGTCTACATCAGTCACTATGAGCAGTTTACCGGCCTGTTAAATATTTCCCTGGAACATGGAACTGACCGGACACCAGGTGCCATCCTGTCTGACAGCCTTGAACAAGGTGTGAGGATCTGACAGGAATGAATCAGCACAGGATAGGTTCCAGCAGCTCACTGCCCGTCTGTGTGGACAATACACAGGCTTTAATCTTCTAAATATCCTCAGCAGCCCCTCCAGGGCTCTCACATCCTCCCTCATGTGTGGTGTTCAGAGCTGGATGTATTAATCTAGCTGTGGCCTAACCAGTTTTTTATAAATGTTCAGAGTTTCTTCCCCTGATTTTGTCCCCAATACCTGTATTTTTGAGTGTCAGGTAATGACCATCTGCAACAAGGTAGAATCTAACCAATGCCCCTTGACATTCAATGCCATTACCATTGCTGATGCCCCCACTAACTTCATCCTGGGGGTTACCATTGACCAGAAACTGAACTAGGACAGATTGTTTGGAAAGGGCTAGGAATCTAACTTCAAGCACATCAGATAAAGGGACCACAATGAGAAAGGGGATGGGAAATACACGACTGAAGGTGTTGTATCTGAATGCACGCAGTATACGAAATAAGGTAAATGAGCTTGTGGTGCAGATTGAAATTGGCAGGTATGATGTGGTGGGCATCACGGAGACATGGCTACAAGGGGATCAGGACTGGGCGCTAAATATCTAAGGATATACATCCTATCAAAATGATAGGCAGGTTGGCAGAGGGGGTGGAGTTGCTTTGTTAGTAAGAAATGAAATTAAATCGATAGGAAGAAATGATGTAGGGTCAGATGATATAGAATCTGTGTGGGTAGAGTTGAGGAACCGCAAAGGTAAAAAAAACATAATGGGGTTTATGTGCAAGCCTCCGAACTGTAGTCAGGCTGTGGGTCACAAGATACACCAGGAGATAGAAAAGGTGTTTAAGAAAGGCAAGGTTACAGTGATCATGGGGGATTTCAATATGCAGGTAGACTGGGAAAATCAGGTTGGTAGTGGATCCCAAGAAAAGGAATTTGTGGAATGTCTACGAGAAGGCTTTTTGGAGCAGCTTGTGGTGGAGCCCACTAGGGAACAGGCAATTTTAGATTTAGTGATGTGTAATGAGGCAGATTTGATAAGGGAGCTTAAGGTGAAGGAACCCTTAGGAGGAAGTGACCATAATATGGTAGAATTTACCCTGTAATTTGAGAGGAAAAAGCTGGAATCAGATGTAACAGTATTACAGTTGAATAAAGGTAACCACAGAGGCATGAGGGAGGAGCTGGCCAGAATTGACTGGGAGATGAGCCTAGCAAGAAAGACAGTGGAACAACAATGGCAGGAGTTCCTGGGAGTAATTTTGGAGTCACAGCAAAAAATTCATCCCTAGGAAGAAGAAGCATACTAAAGGGAGGATGAGGCAACCATGGCTGACAAGGGAAGTCAGGGACAGCATAAAAGCTAAAGAGAAAGCATACAATGCGGAGAAGAGCAGTGGTAAACCAGGGGATTAGGAAGCAGACAAAGACCAACAGAGGACAACTAAAAAAGAAATAAGGAGGGAGAAGATTAAATATGAGGTTAAACGAGCCAGTAATATAAAAGAAGATTGCAAGAGTTTTTGACTTTGGCCACTATATCACTCTGATTTGCTCTGCTTGGCTCTGCTCAGCTCTGTTTGGCTCTGTTTGGCTCTGTTTTGCTCTGTTTGAATCTGTTTTGCTCTGTTTGGCTGTGTTTTGCTCTGTTTGGCTCTGTTTGGCTCTGTGTGGCTCAGTTGTGCTCTGTTTGGCTCTGTTTTGCTCTGTTTGACTCTGCTTGGCACTGTTTGGCTCTGTTTTGCTCTGTTTGGCTCTGTTGTGCTCTGTTTGGCTCTGTTTGGCTCTGTTTGGCTCTGTTTGGGTCTGTTTTACTCTGTCTGGCTCTGTTTGGCTCTGTTTGGCTCTGTTTTGCTCTGTTTGGCTCTGTTTGGCTCTGCTATGCTCTGTTCGGCTCTGTTTGGCTCTGTTTGGCTCTGTGGGGCTCTGTTTTGCTCTGTTTGACTCTCTATGGCTCTGATTGGCTCTGTTTGGCTCTGTTCTGCTCTGTTTGAGTCTGTTTGGCTCTGCTGGGCACTGTTTTGATCTGTTTGGCTCTGTTTGGCTCTGTTTGGCTCTGCTGTGCTCTGCTTGGCTCTGCTTGGCTCTGTTTGGTTCTGTTTGGCTCTGTTTGGCTCTGTTTTGCTCTGTTTGGCTCTGTTTTGCTCTGTTTGACTCTGTATGGCTCTGACTGGCTCTGTTTGGCTCTATTTTGCTCTGTTTGATTCTGCTTGGCTCTGTTTGGCTCTGTTTTGCTCTGTATGAGTCTGTTTGGCTCTGGCTTGGCACTGTCTGGCTCAGTTTGGCTTTTTTTGGCTCTGATTAGCTCTGTTTGGATCTGTTGTGCTCTGCTTGGCTCTGTTTGGCTCTGTTTGACTCTGTTTGGCTCCTTTTGGCTCTGTTTGGCCCTGTTTGGCTCTGTTTGTCTCTGTTTGGCTTTGTTTGGCTCTGTTTGACTCTGTTTGGCTCTGTCTGGTTCTGTTTGGCCCTGTTTGGCTCTGTTTGGCTCTGTTGTGCTCTGTTTGGCTCTGTTTGGTAATGTTTGACTCTGTTTTGCTCTGTTTGGCTCTGTTCCATTCTGTTTTGCTCTGTTTGGCTCTGTTTTGCTCTGTTTGACTCTGTTTTGCTCTGTTTGGCTGTGTTTTGCTCTGTTAGGCTCTGTTTGGCTCTGTTTGGCTCAGTTTGGCTATGTGTGGCTCTGTTGTGCTCTGTTTGGCTCTGTTAGATCTGTTTGGCTCTGTTTGGCTCTGTTCTGCTCTGTTTCAATCTGTTTTGCTCTGTTTGGCTCTGGTTGGCTCTGTTGGGGTCTGTTTTACTCTGTTTGACTCTCTATGGCTCTGATTGGCTCTGTTTGGCTCTGTTCTGCTCAGTTTGACTCTGTTTGGCTCTGTTTTGCT